>NW_024070202.1:69441519-69624019 GCF_014754425.2 Oryx dammah | reverse complement strand
TTCGTGATGTTTGTATTTGGGAACTGAATTCAGAGCAAGAAGAGTTTTTCCCTGATCAATTCCCTACCTCCTCCAAGGGTGCCTTTGTAATGATCTGGGGTTGTTCCCATTTTTTGTTTGGGCTTTTGTGTTTTTTGTAAGCCATATACCTATTTCTTCTCTGCAAACCCCAGAGACCTTTCACAGCAGAGAGGATCAGAGTGAAAGCTGCTGGGGTCTTCCCAAATATCATCTTGCCGCCGGTGATGGTGACGGAGAAAACGGGCACTTGTGCTACTGAGCTCTACTGCTTATGGTGCAGATAATATCACAGTCGACTTCAACAAAGACCTTATCTTCCCTTTGCAGCCTGAAAAGGGGATAGATCCCCTCACTTAGGAAAGACGCAAACATAGCATTATTTTGAAATACAGCCTCACTCATACCCTGCAGCGGGGTTTGCTCCAGCGATGGGGTACTTCAGAGACCAATTTGTTTAGCTGATCACTGTCTCTTTGACGTGGCTGCAAATGTTACCTTTCTTTTTCAATCAAAAACACAGCAGGGGGTGCCATCTGTTTGGCACAGGCCTTAGCTCACTTCCCCGATGCCTTTTTGTGCAGATCATTTTACGTGGCAATTTGCTAAAATCTTTCATTCCTTGGTTTGGCTAAATATAACTTTCCAAAATGGGCTGTTTTCTCCGAATGTCAGCAAGGCTCACAAATGAATGCAGTTTTTCCTGAACAGCCAATATCATATCAAATGGAGCATTTTTCAGATTTTTTTTTAATGAACAAAATACCTCACTGTCATCTCATTGTTTACTTAAAACCGACATGTTTACCGAGGATGGTGAAATCACATTTACTCTACTGAATTTCTTTGTTTGGCTTTTACAGAGGTCTGTTGTCATCAAGGTAAGCATCACAATTTTTAAGATCCTTGAAGAGAACAGGTAAAGCAAATGCATATAAGAGAGTAACCATATTAAACAGTCATTAGGAAACAACCTCTAAGGAAAGTGGTTAACCATTTTCCCCAGCTCAGATGCTGTTCAGAGCAATGAATCCTCCACCCCCACCACCCGCCCCCAATAGGAACAGATGATCAGCACCACCACGCGCTGAAGCCACAGGGATGCGCGTGGATTTCCGAGCGCTTTGTAGAATACAAATGAATGATCCTCATTCTTTTCCTAGCAGAGCATATAGGCCAGACCTCATTAGAATTCAATATCACTCTGCTTTTCTAATGTTAATGTACCAGCTATATAAGAAATACGGGGTGTGGGGGGTGCTTCCACAATTATGTTCAACATGATATCATAATTCTGAAAACTGGACGTAATCTTTGTTAAAGGAAATTATTGCGTTTTACCATTTTATCTTTTGCTTCTAATGTAACTTAAATTCCCATTCTAATAGTGGATTATAAGAAGCCTTAATTCTTTGTGTCTCTCTTAAAGTCACAGTGACTGCCATACTGGCTTTATGGCTTTTTTTTTTAATGCCATGACTAAAGATCAGATTGTGAGGGCTCCAAGGCCATCTCCCTATGAAAGGAAACACAGCACATTACATTAATAAACAACTGTAGGAGTTTTCTTCATCCAGGAATAACTCAGGGCATTAAGGCTTGAGGTCTTTTGTCTAGAGTCTGGCAAGAAGTGTAATGAAAACAAAAACACCAACACATAAAAATACAATTTATGCTCTTTTATCAAGCAAAGAAAAAGTTGGTTAACGTTTGAAAAGGGAGCAGTAATGTAAATTTATTGACAATTTTATTGTAATAATTAGATGTTTACACAGTCTGGACATTGTGGCTAAATCACTTCTAGCATGTTTATTTGCAGGGAGCTGTTTTCTGGGCACTGCAGCAGGTTCATTAAGAAGACATACTGTATTAGGATTCAAGGAAACAACCAGCTCCCATTCTCCCCTTCTCTGTCTTATATTTATTTTTTAAAAATCTACAAATAATGAAGTAAAATACAGAATTCCCTTTATAAGGAAAACAATTTCTCTCATGGCCCTGAAATAGCTTAAAAATAAATCTTGTGTTGAATATCTCACTGCACAGCATTAGACCACCTTTAATGACTGTAACTGGCTTTTAATATCTAGTGTGTACATGGCAATATATTTTTGACTAAGAATAAATTACAGCAGAATATTAGGGAAAAATCTTCCTTCACTCTTCAAAGAAAAAAAACCTCTTGAAAAACAAAATGTTAAAAGTAGTATTTGTTTTAGATGAGAGACTTTTCAATCTGTTTTGAAAGAGAAAAATCTCGTTTAGAGAGAAATATCTCTCTTAAGCAGAAATCTCTCTCAAACCAGATTAATGGATTAAAATTGCACACTTGAATAATTTGACTAAATTTAAAATCTCCACATGGCTCTCTTCCATTAATTTTTTATCCTTCATACTAATCTTTAATGTGTTGCTCTGATATGGTTTTCATATTTCCAAACTGAGCTAAAATGGAAATGACAGATTTTCAGTTATATAAAAATAGCAATGAAGTGCCAGGAAAAATACATTGTGAACAAAATAATCTTTAGAAAAGATATGAAAGGAGAATATTTTTCAAAGCATGATATGGATCCAATAATAGAAGCATATTTGGGGCAATTATATAAATTTTTAAAATTTAAAAACTGTTTAAAAATTAGGGCACTAAATGCTAAGCTATAGTGTGTCTCCAGACTTAGTATACTTCCATTAGAACTAAATCGTAATCAACGTAGAGTATTTATTGCTATAAAACACAGCCTCAGAGGAAGTAAAGGACGGTATGCTTAGAACTCAAAATTCTCTCCTATCTTTTAGGAAGAGGGGAGAAAGTTTTAGGAATGGACTGATCTTTACTTTAATCACAGTTACTACAATGTACCACATTCCTTTACCAAAAGACTATAGTAATGAGAATACATTATGAAAGCAATAATTTTCCAGTAAAGTTTAAGATGGCAAAAGAAACTTCCATTACAGGAAACAAATAATAACAGGTATGTAATATGACTGTTTTTAAGTTAATGGAACTGATTAATGGCTCAAAAGAATCAAGGAATATTACAAAACACTATTTTAAAGAGAAGTGCTAAAAATTAACTCTATACCATAATGACATTATCAAATACACTACTGGAATTATATATAGCATAACATTACAGATGATAATTGCTAGGCTAAATAATGGAATCATCCATGATGCTGTATGATAACAAATATATTTAATAATCTTAAATAAACTCAAACTTACTCTGATATCCATACTTCTAAGTAATTCAAGACATGAGAAATGAATTTTTAAAAAATCAGATCATGAAAGCCATTATTATTTGAAGGAATATGCTCAATTTTTTTAGATAATTTAAATTATTTAAGAGTCCTTTGCATTTTTTATTAGCTTTGCCTAAAGTTATAACATTAAAGCATTAAGGTTACACGTAATGAGGTTTCTGCTTTGCCCTTATTTCTAAGTCCAATATTTTCACAAACTACAAATGAAAATTAGTGCTAAATGACAAGTTAATTCGATCAAACAAAATTGTCTCATTCTTAGATATGCATCTGAAGAAAATATTTAACTACAAAGTATGTACTCACAGGCAAACAATCACAGATAACATCTGGGAGAAAGTTCATAGAGGGAGTGGATATCGGTCTAATGTACAAACATTTTCCTTAAGGTGTCTGTTAAAAAAAATTCTCTGCTAATTCCAACCAACTACACACAATACTTAACCAAAGTCTATTATTCAGATGGATGGTTTTAAACAGCAAAAGTTCATTTTAAAAATTCACAGACAGAAGTAACATCTCTGCTATTGAAATCTCCAGTAAAGAAAATAACCGTAGAGAGTTTGGAAATCAATCGATGGCTTGATTCAAAAATGTATTTAATATTATAGAGGAATTTAATCCCAAATTCCTCTAGGATATCTGACATTAATGCTCACTAGAAAATAACAAAACCAACAGCTCACTAACATTACTCCAAGCAGCATTATATCTATTACTGAGCATTAAAAAAAAAACCTTTTTTCCCTTGCTTGCGTTTGGTATGAGGGAGAAATTTTTATTTCCACCAATTGTTGCATATCTGTTCTCATATCCTCCAATGCAGAAAAGCCATCTTTACACTGTTTTGGGGTTTTTAAGGCACCTTCAAATATAATCTCACTTAAGCATAACCATACCCTGAGGTAGACAGAACAAAGCTGCTGGTATTTTGCAGGCGAGGAAATGTATTCTAGGGCACAATGCATTCGAGAACTGAAACTAGAAACTTTGCTTGACTTCAATTCCAGTGGTCTTCTACTACCCACTCTCAGTTGACCACCACTGGTAAAGCCCTGTTCCTGACTAAAGGTAAAGGGTACTATTATATCCCTATCTCCTAAAGGGATAGGGATATAATTTCTCCTAAAGGGATAGAATATATATAATTCCAGAATTATATTTACCATGATTGGCAGCAACTCTGTGAATATGCTCACATTACTCATGCACATCTCTTTGGTTCCCCTCGCAATTCAGTAGCTATAAGCATTTCAGAAAATTTCAAAAAATGAATCTTTTCATCTGAACTAGGATTGAAACCCTTGCACCTGCCTTCCCATCTGCACATTAAAAGATATGAGAAAGGATGCCAGTTTGCTTCCCAGGTAGTCTCCTACGTTCAGACGTAACAAAGTCAGAGAATATTTTATGTCTTGGGACACTGGTAGTGATCGAACCTGCTAAGAATCACACAAGGAGGAGGCTACCTGGGGCTATTCCTTTCCTGAGTTTATGTCCTGTCTGTTTCTCTTAGGCTGAGAGTCTGCCTGGGAAAGACTGTGTCGAAGTCTATGCTTAAAATGCCCCTAGCACACTGTTGGCACTTAAATGTAATTATTCAAAATGGAATCATTTAATTAGATAGGAAGAGAAATAGCAAGGCTTGAGACAATAATAAAGAATAAGCAAATACGCTGACCGACTGAAGCAAAGCAACAGATACATACCAACGCACACTCACAAAATAGTTACATTTCAGCTTTTCAATTCAAGGTGCACATAACGGGATAAACATACGGTTATATGCCTTGCTTTTGCTGGGTTCATAGAAAACAGAGGCCACGACTGATATCCATAACTTCATAGAGGGATAAGAATTACCTGTCTCATGCCTCATATGACTTGGGAAAGCCGAGGGAGGAGGAAAGTGGTGGAAGACAATGGAAGCAGGAAGCGATGGAGACTCCACAGGACACAGATGCTTGAACAGGGAATTAGGGATGAGTCGTGTATCCATCTAGATGGGACAGGTTACTTTACACCAGCAAAATCTACTTGGTGGGGGACCAGGTCAATGTGAAGTCATTTACTCCCTGTCCTTTAGAAGCATGGTATTTTGGGTACCAAGCATGGAAATATTTCAGAATACTCTATAGAGTCAAATACACCTTGGAAATTGACTCTCAGTGCACCCTCTTCTTTTGGGCTATAAAACGGCCAATACCTCAGGGTGTACTTTAGATAATGAGAAGGTCCAATCTTATCTTCCTCTGGCTAAATTCCAGAGCCTTTAATGAATGCTAGCTCTTATCTTCTGCCCGCCCACTCCCAGCATCCAACTACTGAGGTATAAAGACTTAAAAGTTTTTTGTTGTTCACAAAAGGGCACCATGGTAGATGCCTAAGTGATGAGACTTCATACTCAGGAGCCAGATATTCCAATAAAAGTTCTCCTTAAATAAATTCACATCTCAACAAGTAAAAAATGTCTTAGGTCAGACACTGCCAGCATCTCAGTTACAAAAGTACTTAAGTTTTATAATGAAGTTTGCTTACTGATTGTAAAGGGCTGAACAATTTAATATTTTTTAAACTGGTTTTTAGAAAAACGTATCTATTTAAACACCACCCCACAAAAAGCAACCTACTGAAAACTTTGAGACAGAAGCTGCCAGCTTTGAAGTCTTCTCCAAGGCTTCCTTGCCTGCTCAGTGTCCTTGGGCTTAACTTGAGGAGATGGAAAGAATAGAAAAGATTGTTCAAAAAGGGCCTCTTTGGCATTGTGTCCTCTCTCAGCTCTCTGCTGCCTTGACTTTGTTTTCTAGACTGGAGGCTCACAGACAGAAATGTTTCAGCATTAACATTTCTTCTCCATTGTGGACTAACTGCTCTGGATTCAACAGTCACCACGGTCTGCTTGACAACTACAGAAGATAAATTCTGGCTGTCCAATTCTTGAACTATTCTTTTCATGCTCCAGACTATTTTATAAGAATGGTGCCATCATCAGTGGTCAATAGGTTTTAATGAGTGCCTACTATATGCAAAGATTAGAATTCAGTATTTCATCTGAAGTCACTGCAGTATTGGGAAGCAGAAGGGCACTAAATTCAAGTGAGGGAGGCTGGGTAACTTGTTAGCCCTGGACCTTGGGACAAATTGCTTAACCTCAGTTTTCTAATCAGGAAAATGGGAATGAACAACAGAATTTGCCTTCTAGGGTTTTTAGAAGGACTGAATGAAAAGGACACAGCATAACAAGTAGTAAACACTCAGTTCATATTAGTTGTTGCTATTACTATCTTAAATTATTTTCATCATTTTGACATGACAATGAAAGAACACAAGGTTTTCTAAGTGGACTCCTAAGGGAGCTGGGGAGGGGGAGGCAATGAATAGGAATCTGCTTATTTGTTGGAATTTTCTCTTCCTCTAAAGCAGTCACGTTTAATTGGCATACATTGGTAGCATTAATTTTCTCCTTTGAGAGTACCTGTGTAACACTTTCCTCAAACAAGAGCTAAATTGCTGTTCAAGCCTCAAAACGGCACCTGCTTTAACTCCAGCAGGAGTGATGTTTTTATATTACAAAGCTGAGGTCAATAAACAGAAAACACAAGTGCTGTTCTGTATTACCTCTCTGAGTAATGGATAATAAAAAATAGAGTGAAAATGGAAGAGAAACCTAAGGAAACACTTTCCAAGGAAAGAAAACACACTTACCAGATGAGCTTTGGGGCAATTTCTATTTTCACATCTTTGCACATATTCACAAGATTTTTGACTGCTCAACTTTCAGCCCCTTTCCCAACCTTACAGACCTAAGCTGAGCGCTGGTACGACTACAGCAACTCTCTGCACTTACGGTTCCTTTCATCTCAGGACTCAGAGCACTCAAGTTAACATAACCATACAACTTAAAAGAAATAGGAAATCAAAGTTTTTTAAAAAGACAAAAATTGAATTATGGTTGGACCTGGCAACAACTGGGAAACTTTCCACTTTCAGAAATTCCTTTTTGATTCATCCAAGGCAACAGCTAGAATGCTTCCAAGATCAGAAGGCTTCTCTGATACTGCCCAAGTGGATGCGGGGCAGCAGTAATGTGGGGAGTATAACTAGATCACTTGCCCCACGCTGCCCATGCTGTCTGTAACTTCTCTGAAAGAATGAAAACGCTGAACCTAGGAAAGGAACGGAGGAAACACCTCAAAACTGGCTGCCACGTTCAACTTTCCTGTTATTTACCATCTCGCTCAATTCTGTTACCAACAATCTAATCCAATTCACTTATTGATGGTATAATGAAGACAATGAAATTGCTTTCAAAGAATCAGTACAGGGGACTGTTTTGTTTTGTTTTTTACTAAAAGAACGCTGTCAGTCAGAAAGCAGATGAACTAAATGATAAAAGAATTTTTCTCCACCAGGTATAGAGAAGTCAAGCTCTTTTCTTCTTAAATCTCAGATACTGTGGGATGGCACACCAGTTAATTAATAAACATTTACTGGATACACACCATATACTCTGAAGTACCATGCCAGCAATAAATCATGTTTCTGATCAAGCAATGATAGAGCAGATTCTGCTAAGGAAAACAAGAAAAAGCCCCTGGAAAGTAATGTTAATGAAATGTCATTGCAGGTTACAAAATTACAAATAGTTGTGTAAATATTTATTTCATCATAAGCAAAATGTTACATTATCAGAGGTCCTAACAAATATTCTCGAAGAATGCAACTACAAGGCAGTGGATGACAATGTTGGCTAAAACTGAGGATGTCCAGAAAGTGCTTGTTCCCAATCCAGAGGATCAACTGGTTAAGCTATGCATTTGAAGGTAGGTTATGTTTGTAGAGAGATAATTTAATAATATATACCACTTATTTCTTTGAACTTCAGAATACTCAGGATTTTTCAAACTAAGCCATTTTAACAAATGTTTTTATGTTATATATCGATTACATTCCTTCAAGTTCTGAGTGAACCTATGTTTTTCTATGATATGGTCATATTTTAATCTTCACCACCTCTTTCTTTACCATATGGATTGCTCTTCAATATTCTTGAGTCTACTGAACAAGAGAACTAAAAGTGACCTCTATACAGTTTGTGTCTGTAATTTTGTTCAATGACTGAAATATAAATAACTGATTTATCTGAAATGTAGAAGTACTTGGCATGATTCAAAAATTCTTAACAGTGCTTTACTCAGTCTCACTGATGAAGTTTAAGATTTTAAACTACATGTATGTTAGGGTAAGTTTTCTTATAGTGGCTGAACTACAAATCTGGATCTTTAATATATAACATATATAACTCAGCTCCGGGTTCTGTTTTTAATCATGACCCTGGCTGGGGGTAGGAACCAGACTCTATGAAGTAAGTAGCAACAGCTTACACTGAAGAAATCATAGGAAAAGTGGAATCATAAGAACTACAAGAGTTTTGTCTAGAAGTATTTTAGAAACAACTGAATGGAATCTCTAAGACTATATTCAATACTAATAGAAAAAAAACCTCCCTATACAGAGATTTCACCTACAGATGGTTGAAAAGTGATTTTCTATGATCCCATAATACTTTATATAATTATCTGTAATTAAATTAGCACAAGATAAAAATAATCTACTTAAAATAATATATTCAAAACAATTGCTAGGCGAAACAACATTCTTTTTCATAAAAGGAACTGTCATATATAACCAAGTGGCAAAAACAGAATAGAGTGAGCTGTGGTTAAATGTAAATCCTATAGCAATGAAGTCATTTGTATTATCCTTACTTCTTTGAATAAATTCAGATGACAGTCCTATTTCATTTCTTCATTCAGTTTGGAGGCCAGATGGCATTAGAATCATTTACTTCACCTTGTTGTGCTTAATTACTACAATCAACACACTATTTTCCAAATTAATCATAACAAAGTAATTTCATTAGTAACACAGCAGGCTGTTGAATTATTAGCATCATAACAGTTTGCAAACAATTAAACTTTATTTGAACCTTAAAAATTTGCAGAGTGGAACATTATTGTAAGATCTAATGGCAATAGAGTACAAATTCAGTACAGAGCAAATAATCAAGCAAAATGCTATGTAAAATATGACTTACAATCACCTTTGAAAAAAATTAGCTCTCTAAATGTTCATAGAAAAACAAATAAAAGCTAAGCAAACATAATGGGAACATAGCAATTAGCATATTTTCTAACAAGTAATGTTGTTTAAATTCACATTAATGATATTATGATGATCTTGGAAAGTGTGTGATATATTGTCAAGGGTGTAAAGAAAACTTTCTCCCTCCTATGTCACAAATGATTTCACCAGATGAATATAAAGGAGTCATGAGTTGAAAGTAATGATTGTTCTTCCTGTCATCCCAATTACAATTTTTTTTGTTTCTTTTCTTATCTCCCACCTATATGCAAGTAAAAAGGAACAAAGGGCAGAGGAGCTCTGGACACAAGTAACACTTTTTTTTTCTGTATTGTCACCATTCACAGAGACTCTGGCATCAGTTGGCAAAGGACTCCCTCTCCTGGATTAACTGTAAAAGGAGGCAATAATCTTCTAAATACATTACATTTGGAGTAAGTCTGTGCCAGAGTGGGGGAGGGGTTTCCAAGTGGGTTCCTATGCAATGAAAAGCTGCTGCCATCTACTGGCCCAGGACTAAAATCTTCACTTGGATCAGAAGCACAAAAAGTAGACCTTACAAGGAAGTCTACATTTACAGTGGAACCCACAATTGCTTTCACTTTTCAATCTCTCAGGTCTTGAAAACCAATCCACTACATTCATCATCAATTGTCTCACTTTTGCCAAGACGATTTCAATCTATTCCAGTGGCTCTATATTAGAACAAGATTAACAAGTCCACAAATGAATTTGTGAAGGCTTTAACTTGACAATGTCTAATTTAAATAAACTAGAATTTACCTACAATCTCCCAAATTAATAGATATCTTTTTATATGTGAAATCAGATAATCACGTGGAGGGGATAATCACATGGGTTAGGGAGGGGATAACAGTGAAATATTAACTCTGAAATATTACTTGTAGATAATTTTTATAAATAATAGAGGTTTTCAAATATTATCAACTCATTTGCATGTTCAGAATCTTTATTTTCAAAGATCTGAAAAGTTCCATAAAAGTAGTATCTTCTAATCAATGATTCATTATTAGCAGACTATATTTACTCCAAATAATTATCCAATCAGTAGTATATTTTGATATATATACATCATACTGATACCTTGTAGACATTTAAAATACCTTTGATTTCAACCATACATAAAAAAGTAAGAATATAACTCCACAAACCGTGCTCTGGAGTAAATGTACACCTCCTGTGTCAGACTGACATCAACCTTCCACTCACCTGTTGGTACATGTTTCCTCCATGATTTCCACACCCTCCTCTCTGAGCCTTCCTTCTCTTCTCATTGCTTTGAGAAGTTCAGAGTTGTACTTCTCAAGTCTGTAGCAGTAGTTTTGTTGTAGGACTTTAATAGCATAGTAAGGATCGGGCAGGGTAAAAGTACTCGGTTATGCCTTCTGATTTTGAGAATACATTGAGATTCTTTATGCCATTTTATTTGTGGCAGAATGAGGCCTCTCATAAATTTTTTGTTTTATTAAATCTAAAGAAAACTACAGTAGAAAATGTTGGCAAGCCCATTATATAACCAGAGTATTTATTACTGGTAAAGGGGTTTGTACAAACCATGGTTCTGGTCTGCACATGTGCTGCAGAAGGTGATAGCAACTATCATTTGCAATTCTACCATTTTTCTTTCTCATGGCTATATTTAACATAAAGTAAACTTGCCAATCAGTAAAAATTCTTTCATGAAAACATGTTACTACTACTATGTGAAAAATAAATACTAAGATGAATCATCTACAAAGTTTTAACAAAGCTACATTCTTTAGATAGCATTTATCAAAAACTTGTGAGATATATTCTATCAAATTTTCTTGAAATTATATTTTACATTCTGAAAACATTGATATCCAGTACTAAGAGAAATTACAACTCATACTAGTAGTAGCAATGACTATGTGATACATACAAAACAGTGCTGAATTCCTCACCTAAATCACATGAGTAAATAAAAACTATTGATTTATTTCTTTGCAAAATAGCAACAGGTATAACTTTACTGTTTACTTCTAATTTACATTAATAGTCTTCATTTAATTTCACATCAGAGGAATATTACAATGAATGCATAAAACAACAAAGACAAATGATGCTCAACAAAACAAAGAAAGGTTATGAACAGCCATTCGTGCTTTTACAATGATTCTCAATCCAACAGATTTGCAGACTAACAGAGGAATCTTCCTTTTTTGCGAGCAGAAAGAGAAAGCTGCATTTTAATTTTTCTCTTCAGACAAAATGTTGATTTCCCTGCCTAGAAAAAAAATTACATGTTTAGCCAAGGAAAGAAAATGAATGTTTACTCAATATTTTGTCAATTCAGCTCCTCAGAAAGACGGTAAGAGTGGTATTTTACTAAAGAGGAGGAGGTTGTGAAAACAGCTGGTTATTAACAAAGGGACTTTCTCTAAGTAATCTATTTCCAAAGTAAATTCTATGAAGTTATTTTAAAATTTTGTAAAACAAGATAATGATTTGGGAGTATAATCTTTGTGTTATCAGAAAACTACAAAGACTTTTAAAAAAGCAAAGACTCATAACGCAGAGACCAAGAGAACATATGAGCTATTACAGAATATTGGATTAAAATGTACTTACCCAGGACTCTCAAATATCATACATCTCCATTATGTAGGCTTTCGGCACCAAGCCAATGGCTCCCTTCATTTCTCCTACCCACCAGCCATATCTATTGTATTCCTAATTGAAAACAATATGCAATATTAACCTTTAGACTGGTGTAAGTACAATGTCATTTGTACGCAACTTCTTAGAAATGTTATTTCTTTTTATAAAGTTATAAGAGCTTTAGCTGCAAATTGAAACATTTTAATCTTTTTTGTTTCCGGACACTTTAAAAATGCTGTTAGGCAAAGATTTAAATTAACATATAAGACAAAGCCTGTTTATTTCCTGGTGTAGAATAGAAATGGTCACTTAGGATAGGAACCTGGTAAATGAAACTACATAAGAAGTCGGCTCTCTGGGCCCCTTTCCCTTCTCTCTCCCCATATCTGTCTGTCTGTCTGTCTCTCTCTCTCTCTCTCTCACACACACACACACACACACACAGCCTGGGGGACACCTTTTTATATGCAAACCACAGTGTTAGAGGCTCCAGGATCACTGCCAGGATCCTTGGGAAACTGTCTTTGCCTTCAAGGAGCTTATCATCTGGCAAGGACAGCCTTTTTTTTTCCCTTTCACAATAAATGACTTAATTTCTACTTAAACTCATACGACCAAAAATGATTCAGAATGTAGAGGTATGCTCTTTCTCAGGAAAATGTAATATATCAGTGTAGCCATTTTAAACAGATAAATTATAGAATTAGGAAACACTAATAAGATATCCCCAAACCGGCTTTCCAACAGAATTCACAAAAGGGCTCCTTTTCAGAAGCTTCCTAAAGGCATTTATTGTTCCTCTGATTGATCACAAACTGCATTAGGTAAAGGATGAGTAGAAGGAATTTAAAGGTGGCATTAGATTCACCCTTATGGGGAGGATCAATAGGAAATAAAAGTATCTCAAGTTATAACGGCAAAATATTAATCCAGCTGTAAAAAAGAGTGACTGATGAGTCACTTTTGTGTTTATTTTGCTTGTGAGCTGAACCTGGGCCTCGTTTTCTTCCCTTTGCTCCACTGAAGACACACCACTGGCTCCAGGCATTGTGAAAACTGTACCTAATGTTCATTTGTCTGCCAGATTGACTAATGTATTTTTATCTCAAATTTATTTATGTTTAGTGAGATACAAACAAAGTAAAATGAATTACAAGTTTCAAGAATAATATCTTCCAAAAGCAATACTCTGAAAAAGCACCATAGGACCCAAATTTAATTTTTCATAGAAGATAAATTTTTAAAATCAATCCCCAAAGTAATTCAATAGGCTATGATTTCCAACATCTGAGTCATAGATAAATGTGCATATGCATATCAAGTTATATGTGGGGAGGGAATGTTAATACCCAGGATAGACTTAATGTTTGTATTGATGACTAACTATTGTATTGTATTGATGACTAACTATGCTATTGACCATCAGAAAGGAAAATCATACAATTCTTCCATACAAATGCAGAAATTCCTAGGTGTGTACTGATATGTAGTCTATCAATAAAGAGTTTATAGGATTAAAATCCATAAATACTTTTAAAACAATGGGGTGTATCAGAATTAGTTTTTTTCTGTAACAATAAGATGGAAGGAAAAAGCTGGAGAGAGGGAGGGACGACCTGATTCTAATGAGGGCACAGTTCTGGTTTCTGAAACAGTAGACTCAAGATTTTAAGTTCAAAAGTTTCATGATAGTATGAATTTAGTTGACAAAATTCTCTAAACAATGAAAATAGTTTGAAGCCCAGAACTCAATGATGATGACTATAATCTGTGCAGAATATATTTATCAGAAGAAAATACCAGCTTACTGAAAGCTATGATTAGCAACCATTATAGCAACCATTATATCCTAATAGGTACCTAATAAAACTGCCCTTTTCAATTTTTAAGGCAATGAATACAATTAGAGCCTAACGCTTAACAAAACAAATGTATTTCACCTTGCAGAGGCCAGAGGCCTACAGTGTAAGATTTCAAAATGAATACTTAACAGAGTAAGTCTAAGTGTGAAAGCTCTTATCCAGTGCCCATCTAAGTTTTTTCCAACTGATTACTGGAAAGTGTAAAGGAACTAGGCCCCCAAAGGGTAGAAACAGAAATAGAATACATTTAGTGAGACGATATAGTATGACTCAATCCTGCCTTCAGAGAATAACCTGCAATCTGGATTTCAATGTTTAGATTCAAGTTATAAACCAGAAAATTCATATTACTTTATAATATTCTACTTTGAATTATAATCTGTACTCTCAATTAAGTATGTATTATTGTTCTCAAAAAGCTCACTCACATTCAAATTTAAGAAATTGACTTCCAACAAATCACTTCAACAAAGGACTTCACACATGAGAGAATTTTACATGACAGTAACTGAGAAGATTCATTAAATAGAGTATGGTAGTAAACATCAGAGGAGTTTATTCAGCTGTAAACACATCCCTTAAAAGTCACATTCTAGGAAAAATATAAGTTTTAGCCTAAAATAATCCTAAATGCTTCACTTAATTAATTTAAAATAACTGAAAAGCCTATGAAATACACACCCTATAGAAGTACTCTAAAATATCACAGGTTTAAATCAGAAGAGAGTAAAAATAAAAAACCAGAATGTTTATTACTCTACATTTGTAAAGAATTCCATATAGTACTCCTGTGTGGAATTAAGAGGTAAGATAAAATATAGTGCGGTAAAAATCTAGTAGGCAAATTTATGGATTTACACTGCAGCCATTAGAGTATGTCGGTGAGACTGCAAACACAGAAGCTTTTACTTTTATCATTACTATCCTCCGTATGAGCCTCCTGAGCAACATGAATCCCAATTAAACCATTTGCAGCCTATAAATTGGAATGAAGATGCTTCTTGGAGTATGGTATCCTAAACTTCAGCCTGCAGATTCAATAGCACACATGATTTCCTTGGGAGGAAGAAAATATGCCTTCCTCTGCCTTCCCTGTTTGCTGCCCCCAAACAAATGTGATTATGAATGATATATTACTTACAGTGGAAAATAATACAATACATACAATGTTGTCTCGCTGTCCACATACTAACTGAAGTACTGGTTTAAAAGTCACAGGTGGGTCATGAAAAAATAAAATAAAACCGCCCTCAAACCTCATCTTGTTAATAAACAAAAAATAGACAAAAATCATACCAGGCTGCCATCTAAATCTCTGAAAGGTTAGGGAGCATCATGTCATCTTGATGGCACACGAACGAGATCTCAGGTACAAGAAGGTCTGCCATCTGGTATCCTTCACCCTCTGCGGCTCTTAACATCAACTGAAATGCTAACATAGGCAAGTGACTGTACTTCAGAAGGACTGATAAAATAATGAAGAGTCCTTTAATCTACAGGAAACCATTCTAGTCAATTTATAAGAAATATTGCATCCCTTTGTAGGACGTGTAATTATTTTCTATTAATCATGTGCTATAAAGCTACATTATGCGGTTATTCTGTTATCACTAGAAAGAGGCCTGCAGTCAGCTTCTGACAATGTTAGGTAATTACTAACACAAAGCTTCTTTCTCCTCCCACGGTAATGCTATCAAGATCCAGAGGTGTAGTGATGCTTAGTGTATAAAAATAGTACTCAAAAGAAATTCAATATCTGTAAAATGGATGGCTTCAAGGCAAAAATGTAATGTGGCAGTCACAGAAGCAAAAGCACCAAATTTGCCCAATAATTCGAGAAAATAATGAGAAAGCAACACTGAACAGTTGTGATCCAATGCCTCCATTTTCAGTTTTTCCATCATTAAAAGAGTTTTTATTTTGTAGTTAAAATTTTATGCCTCAAATAATCATTATTAGGCAATAAATTAAGGTGATTATGTAAAAAGGTAGGAAAAAAAGAACTAGTTTTGATAAAAAACAAAGAGACTTTATCCAACACAATAGCAAAGGTATGTCCGTGTTTAATCATTAACTACATCTTCTCTCTCTGCTGGTGTTTTATTTTACACTTAAATAAGAACCCCCCTTGCCCCAATAAGACCCCAGCATTTCCTTAAATCCTTTTCAGCACCATGATTCTCATTTCTCAAGCATGCTAATCCACTTTCTACAAACCATATGGTAAAAGAATGCTGCCTTAACAGAAACTTGGAACATTAATAAGATTTTGTGATGTACCACCCCTTTCAGAAAGGAGTTACCAATCTGTCTGAAAGCAACAGGTGTTAGAAAGGTTAAAAGACTATACTCCTTTCTCCAAACATATATCTGTGCTTAAAAGCATACCAGTCTTATGCAGAAATAAAGGTAATTTTACTCACAAAATATAAACTACACTGAGTTTCAGAATGAGTGGACTTTACCATTGTTGTTCCAACTATTCACTGTGACTTTCGATTTTTCAAATTGTTTGTGAACACTGTGGTATCGTGAAAACTAGATAACTATTTAAAATATGGAAATATTTTTCTTCAAGGCTACCTCTGAAATCTCTTCCTTTTTACTGTTTCCAATTAGAAACTCTATAAGAATCATTTCTGGTACATCCATCATTTCAAAAGTTCTTTTAAAATGCACAACAGGCACTTGACAACCTTGACATTTTACTATTATTATCTACACATTAACTGCTTGACTCTTAGTCTCCTAACCTCATTCCTTAAATGAGGAAATGGACACTAACAATCTCTAAGCTCCTTCATTATGTTTGAAAATCACCATTTATGAACCTGCTTTAACACCCTAAGTCTCTTAGCAACTTACGGAAACCAACCTCATTACTTTATAATTTACTATGCAGCTGTGAGCCTGAGTTACTCTAATTCAAGGAATTCCTATTTTTTTTCTCCAGGCACTGCAAATCCATTTTTAAAGCAAGAGAGATAGAAGACAAGCAAGAAAGGTGATAGTAAGGACTTAATTTCTGTGATCAATTTTAGTTTATGTTCCAGAGTCAAGACACATTTAATTCAAATTTCTACCCAGTCAACATTTACAATACGATAAAGTAAAAACTGACATGCAGACTGATGATTTGTAGATATTTTAGCCAAAGAAAGAGCAAATCACACTCAGCAGCAGGTGGCCTTGGCACTCAGTGTATACACCAACAATACACGACTCTGTTAACTGTTCTAGATCAGACCTTCATCACCTTACCCTGGATTACTGTGTTGTCAACTCTGCTTCTCTATTCTTCCTAGAAATTGCTTTTGTCAGCTTACCTGGCTGCTCAAGAATGTATACTAACCACTGCCCCGTCCAATGCCTTAACTACAAATCCCTCAGCTTGCTTTCTTCCTACCCTGTGGGATGAAAGGGTGTGGATGTGGATATAGCCACATCCTCCTCTCATCGCTCTGGTCCTGAAGCCCAACCTTCCATGCTGTACTCAGTCCCGCCTCTGTATGTGTTGCTCCCTTCCCAGGCGACGTCTCCCTTTCCTCATCCAAAACCTATCTAGTGACTAAAGCCTGACTCAGGTTATCCAGATTTCATCAGTTTTTCTTTGAATTATCTAATCCATACTTATATCCCCCATTTCAAGATGAGTATTTATTCCTCAGTGGAGTTTATGTACTTTAGCTTTGTCCCTCCAACTAAAACGTACAAACGCACTGAGATCATGGCAATGTTTTACACTTAGTCTGTGTGCCCCGCACTCCAGGATGTGTAAATGATGTTCAATAAATATTTACTGCGTGATGAAACATGCTTTCTCTTCCTTTTGGATGACACACCAGTTGACTGTCCTACATGTTTTCTTAAGATGTGTCATTTCCAATAGGAGTATCATTTCTTTGTGTACATGGGACATACTTGAAGAATTTTAGTGATGATGAAATTAAAAGACACTTGCTCCTTGGAAGGAAAGTTATGACCAATCTAGACAACATATTAAAAAGCAGAGATTAAAAAAAATAAATAAAATAAAATAAAAAGCAGAGATATTACTTTGCCAACAAAGGTCTGTCTAATCAAGGCTGTGGTTTTTCCAGTGGTCATGTATGGATGTGAGAGTTGGACTGTGAAGAAGGCTGAGCGGCGAAGAATTGATGCTTTTGAACTGTGGTGCTGGAGAAGACTCTTGAGAGTCCCTTGGACTCTCAAGGAGATCCAACCAGTCCATCCTAAAGGAGACCAGTGCTGGGTGTTCATTGGAAGGACTGATGCTGAGGCTGAGACTCCAATACTTTGGCCACCTCATGTGAAGAGTTGACTCATTGGAAAAGACTCTGATGCTGGGAGGGATTGGGGGCAGGAGGAGAAGGGGATAACAGAGGATGAGACGGCTGGATGGCATCACCAACTCGATGCACATGAGTTTGGGTGAACTCTAGGAGTTGGTGATGGACAGGGAGGCCTGATGTGCTGCGATTCATGGGGTCGCAAAGAGTCGGACAAGACTGAGCGACTGAACTGAAACAAATATTTGTTCTAAAGTATGTTTAGCTTCACAGTATGAAGTCTGTTGTTTCTACTTATGGCTGGCTGTTGCCTATCACATTTTCCAATGTGCTGTATAGGATATCTTGTTTAAAGAGCCTAAACTTCACTTGCAGAAAGAAAGATATCTATTTCCCTGCAGAACTGAGACCACATAATTCTAGTTCTTTGAAGAAATAGCTTTAGTTGAATTTACTGTAAGTACTGACGAGGTTCAGACAGAAGCCTAAAAGGCAGAAACAGTGTGGCACATCTGAGGGAAAGTCTGCTGTTTTTTCTGTTTCTTTTTCTTGTGATTATTTTTTCAGAAGATCCAGAGTCTCCAGCTTGTTACTAACCAGGTATGTGACCTTAGGCAATCTCCAAGTTCTTTAAGGGAAGAATTTTTTCACATACACTCACTTTTGAGACTCCACAATAATTCAGTTAGATACTTAACATAAATTAATGTCTCTTTATTATACACTTGGACCCTTACAGGACTTTATTTTTTTGGTTGCTAAGTCATGTCCGACTCTTGCAACCTCATGAACTGTAGCTCCCCAGGCTCCTCTGACCATGGGATTTCCCAGGCAACAATACTGAAATGGGTTGCTGTTTCCTCCTCCAAGGGATCTTACCAACCTAGAGCCCAAACTCATATCTCCTACACTGGCACACGGATTCTTTATCACTGAGTCACCTGGGAAGCCCTTCACAGAATTACCTCTATGCAATCTCTTGTTATATTTACTATAAATTTTTTTGGTTGAGGGTAATATCTGACACTGTCATTCTTATTACATAAAGTTGTTGTGGTCAGATAATCAGTGAAGATTCTAGAAATTCATCTGTTTTTTTTTTTTTTTTTAAGTAGCCAGTGCTGGGAAAAGCCAAGCGTCCTCCTTTACGATTAACATTAGCTCCTTGTCTCTCCCCTTTCCAGTCTGACTGCCAAGAAGCTCAGGAAGTTCAAGTGCAGAAACTCCATTGTCTTTTAAGATCTCCACAGAGGGAGTCTTTTTTCCATTCGTCTTTTATTTATTTTCCTCCAATTATGTGGAGCCTCAAGATCTATAAAGTTAGCACTAAGGTTCCCCTATTTCTATGATTCTAAATTCTTTCAAGAAGTTCAGGATTATTTCCTATTTTAACTCTATTTTCATAAACATATAATAAACATCTATCTGTCATGATGTTAGATATTAGAACTCAAAAATACTTAAGACACAGTATCAACCTCAAGGAATTGGGAGAAGGAAATGAATTATCCCAGTCATGGCCCACTTACTTCAGTTCAGCTCAATTCAGTTGCTCAGTCATGTCCAACTCTCTGCGACTCCATGAATCTCAGCACACCAGGCCTCCCTGTCCATCACCATCTCCCAGAGTTCACTCAAACTCATGTCCATCGAGTCGGTGATGCCATCCAGCCGTCTCATCCTCTGTTGTCCCCTTTTCCTTCTGCCCTCAATCCCTCCCAGCATCAGAGTCTTTTCCAATGAGTCAACTCTTCGCATGAGGTGGCCCCTGTGGGGCCATCCACTTACTTAGGTGGAGCAAAATGGAAAGAGAGAAGCCTTCAGCGTCAGATCTGCATTGATTCCAGGAGAAGGTACTCCTTAGCTGGTATCTTCGGGTGATCTACATAATAAGCTTACTGAACATTAGTTTTCTCATCTGTAAAATTATAATACTTTACCCTTCACAGGGTTATCATAGGAATCAGAGAAGTGAAAACATGTTGAGCACCTAGAACAGGGTACTGGGGATATGCAATAAGTATTTTTTTAATCCCCTCTCTCTGCCTTCCCACTAACTGGTAGAGCAAAATACCAGGACAACAAAAACCAGCATTTTGGAGCACCCTCTAAACAACCTAGGTTTCCCTGGTGGCTCAGACAGTAAAGAAGCCGCCTGCAATGCAGGAGACCTGGGTTCTATCCCTGGTTTGGGAAGATCCCCTTGGAGGAGGGCATGGCAACCCACTGCAGTATTCTTGCCTGGAGAACCCTCATGGACAGAGGAGCCTGGTGGGCTATAGTCGATGGGGTTGCAAAGAGTCGGACATGACTGAGCACAGCACACATAAGGCAACCTGATCACTATGGGCTGTTCCAAAGGAAATCTGACCTTTAAAGGGGTAAGGTGGGAGACATCTCAAAGAGTAAGAGTGTGCCATATAGACACTGAGCGGGCTCTTGATTTTTTCGTGTGTGGAGAGCAGACGTGTATAACAAATCATGGATTTTTCCATTTAAGTTTTTTTTTTTTTAATTAACAACATGGTACTTTGCTTTACTGTTGTTGTTTTGTTCCTGAAAAGCCTTTGCTTATTCCATGCAGAATTAAACCAATACAGCCCCTCCACTGCCATCTCTGGGTACCCTGCCTCTCTGACATGGCCCTCTGGTTTCTCCTTTACCCCTCAAACCACTACTGGGGCCTGATGGCCTGCCTCCTGTAGGCACCTTCCCCTTTCATCTGTCAACATTTTCCTGGAATGAAGGATAAAAGAACATCAGGAAGTACTAGAGTATGGTTTTTGCAAGTGGGTAACAAGAGGAGCCCCATGAGTGGAATGAGAACATCTTCTGACGTAGTGTGTTTCCATACACTGCTGATCACCACTAGGGAGAGCTGGGCCTGCCCATGAGACAGCATGGTACCCCAGTCCACAAGATGCCCAGACAGACAGCACAGACACGAAATACCATCAGATCCAAACAACCAGCAACATGTACAAATACTTCTCCTCCTTCCCCAAAGACTGTAAGACACGATAACATTTGGGGGGCTAGCTCAACATCACCACATATATTCTATATTGAGATGTCCTAGTTACTCTTCGACAGATAACATTTGGGGAAGTAGCTCAATATCACCACGGATATCCTATACTGAGATGTCCTAGTTACTCTTCTGCAGGAGTTTGCTATTTGTGGCACACCGGGTCAGACAGTCACAAAGGAAAAAACTAAGAATACCAAAAAGTAACTCTGCATTTCCCTCTGCCAGTAGAGCTCAGCAAGACTTTCCTTTTATTTATTTTTCTGGTGCATCTAAAGCCAAAATAGCCCTAGTAACAGAATCTTCACATTTTCACAATGCAAAGCAAATGATCAGTGACAGTTACAATTCACCAATCACTGGAAAAAGTCATAGATACAAAGGGAAGCAATGCCTGAAACGCTAAACAATGCACACTAAAAAACGCCCTTTTACTGTATATTAGTGAACACTGACAACCTACATTTCCGTTTTTGACTTAATAAAAAATGTCTCAAAAAGCCCAAGTCACACGTGTCGTAAACAAGATGAAATATTCCAGGATTCTTAACTCTCTTTATTTTTCTGTTAATAGCAGACAAAGCAGCATGCCTCTTTCTTGCTGAAGCATAACTCTTCTGTCATTAAGTCTCCAAAAATAATTTATTGCCTTAAAAGTAAGAATAGGAATGTGGTTAGCAATTTACTGGTGAGTACAGATTGAAAGATAAACTAAATAGCAATGTAAATCCAGAACAGCAAGTATAATAAAATAACCCAAGAGGTCTGCAGGGCTATTGAATATGCCTACAGCTATGTAACCTGGATCCTGCTATCAAAATTATAAAACTTTATATATAAATACAGTTTTAGGATAAAACTATTAATTGTGATATTATGTCTATTTAAGGTGATAACAAAATTGAAATACAAACCAGTAGAAGGATTTAGCACAATTTTAAACAAACTGATTCATAAAAATAATTTAAAAATGAAAAGATTTTCAACCTCTAATATTATTTTCCCCATCTAATAAATCTGAAATTAGGCTTTGTGTTTCAGAATAACTTCACTAACAAGGCAGTTATCACTGCTGTTCATTCACTAAGTCGTGTCCTACTCATTGCGACCCCATGGACCATAGCACACACCAGGCTCCTTGTCTCCACTATCTCCCAGAGTTTGCTCCAGTTCATGTCCATTGAGTTGGTCATGCTAACTAACCATCTCATAAAAATTACATATTTCACTTTCATTCATCCCTATAAATATCTTTCACTTTAGGGAGGAGGGAAAAAGATTTCAAAATCTCCACTGAACTACGAAGTATAAAAAATGCTTTAACACATTAAAAAACAACAGCAGAATTCTTACAATGAAAAGAATTGTAAGCAATAAGTTACAGTCTTGTGTTTTTAGGCAAGCAGTATTTCAATTTATTATTAGTGAGGTTCAAAGGTTAAAACTAAGAAAATGCCAGACACTTTGAAGGAGGGCTGGCTCAGCCAGCGGTCATGTGACAGCTACTAATTAGAAAATGTTAAAAAGGGAAGGGGGAAGGGCAGAGTATCTGCCTTCTCTTCCTTCTTTATTGTAACATTTGATTTTCACCAGAAGAAAAAAAGAAAGAAAGCTAAGATTTGTATAACTCTCAAAAGAGGCTTGAAATAAATAAATCACCACAGCAGATATCCCATTGAGGCTTCTTGCAGTAACAGGAAAAAAAAAAAAAACCTGAAAAGGCTGAATTTTAAAATGAAACTATATTAGAGAATTTTAATAAAGCAAGCCTGATTGTCAAACTAGCTTAATTGTTTTGTCATTATATTTAAAAAATTAAAATACTCTTTATTATAGTACATGCCATTTTATTTCTTGATTTGCCTAAATACTTATATTGAAAAGAATGAATCTTTTCTTGTGTGCCTTTTTAAAAAGACTGTTTTCAGAACTGACGATCTTCCAGAAGGTAAGTCAAATCAATGATAATTATATAATGCAAATTATAGATCAGTTAATTATAGAAAGCAACTTGTATTTCTTTGAAATCTTTTAAATGATATTTTTTATTAGGCAAGTCATGGAACTAATTTTTTTTAACTAAGTACACATTTTTTATGTCTCTATAAATATTGTTAGACTCCTTAAAATGCATTCTTCCTTAAGTATACAATTTTTACATTTAATTCAGAATGATGAAAAGAATTTTCATGATTAATGCTTACACTTTATTGACATGAGATAGGAAAGTAATAACCCATAGCTAGATTTAAAGTTGGATTTATGACATCATTTTGCTTGTGCACATTAGCTGCAATTACCTGCACCACTCATTCTGAGCCACTAGATGGTGTAAAAAATAAATTTAAATAGTAAAATTTCATTTCATCACCACGAAATCTAAATATAACTCTGAGAAAGATTAAACAAATTTCTAGGTATATAATAATGCTAGTGATTTGTATTATCTACTGTACTTTAAAAAAAACTATTAATACATAGCATCAGCTCCACCTTGATTGAGAAACAACTCCTTTTGAGCAATGTTTTCTCTCTACTAGGGACCTTGAGATCTGAATTTATAATGATACTCAGCACTCAAACTGCTGTCATCATTCACAAATTAAATAAATTTATGATATTAAATTATGGTCTACGTTTGCCAAAATTTTGATAAAAACTGGAAGACAAAGCAAATATAAAAAATTAGAGAATCACCAGAGGTTTCTATCTGAACTCACCCAAAGCCAAATGGGGAAGTAAAACTCTTCACAAATATATCCTGAACCTCAAAGCAACCTGACAACAAATAGCTAAGATGCTCATTAATAGCCCTGAATGTGTTCAAATTCCATTGAGAGAAAACTAAGTGTCTTTTCTTTCACCCTCACTAAGACCAACCTGGTTGATTCTACTAGGTCCACAGCTGGGTAAATATGGGTATTTACTCATCCAGCCAATGGTGACAATGTGCTAGCTAACAAAGTCTTGTCTCTTCTTTCAAAAAACAAAATGAGTTCCAGAAAAAATGCCCACCTCCAGAAGGCATCTCAGGAAATGCTGACAGTGGAACTTTAAACTGTGTGAAAGGTTGATAAAGGAAGTATTTTTGGTCAGCCTAAATAACAGCATTTAGAAATTTTAGATGGGAGAATATTCTCCCTATGCATGAGTCTGAGCAAACTCCAGGAGATAGTGAAGCCTGGGAAGCCTAGTGAAGACAGGGAAGCCTGGAGTGCTGCAGTCCACGGGGTCACATAGAGTTGGACACAACTGACAACTGAACAACAAGAAGAATATTCTTATGAGCTGGACTTTAACCACTTAACTTAGCTTTACGACGTGTGCGCATGTGTGTGCTAAGTCGCTTCAGTCGTGTCCAACTCTGTGCGACCCTAGGGACTGTAGCCCACCAGGCTCTTCCGTCCACAGGATACTCCAGGCAAGAATACTGGAGTGGGTTGCTGTGTCCTCCTCCAGGGGAGTCTTCCCAACCTAGAGGTGGAAACTGCGTCTCTTATGTCTCCAGCACTGGCAGGCAAGCTCATCACCACTAACACCACCTAAAATTACCATCTCCACAGAACAGGTTTGGGAGAAAAGGAATGACTTCCCCCCAAATCCTACATATATGATACACACCCATAACTGTACTTTCAATTTCACATTCACAGAAAATGATTTTCTGAGGCAATGGCAGAAATAAGACAAGCCTACGGGGGCGCTGCTTGCTTCACAGCCTGTCCCAGGGGCTGGTACTCAGAGGCTTTCAGCAACAAAGACAACTTGGTTCATAAAGAAAACTTCAAGAACAAACCCACATGGGCTTTGTAAGTTTCATATTTTACCACACAAATATAATGGCTGCATGCCATTTATCCCTATAGTCTGAAATTCCAAGTGGAAGCTAATCAACCTTTTAATTTTATATGCAATTTTACACACAATTGAATTTTATGCAGCTAAACTGGTGAAAGAAACTGTGAGCTAAGTAAATTTGAGGAATGATTCTAAGAAAGTTTCTTGTCAAGAACTGAAACTAATCAGTTTACTTTCTATATTAAGTAACTGACTCAAAAAGCTGTGATTTTAACACAGACTATTGAATGCTCTATAGCAGGCTTAATCCAATGGTTGTGACATGACTGTTTATAGCTTCCAAGAACTGAAAGCATCCTTCTAAAAAAACAAAAAACTTACACTAGTGAGCAGAGGCCTGTGAGAAATAAGGAACAGGTCTTAGTTGAGCACCTGAGCTAGCAATGATCACAGCTGACTGTATTTACTTACTATTTTCATCCAGTAATCTGTTGCTGCTGCTACTGCTAAGTCGCTTCAGTCGTGCCCGACTCTGTGCGACCCCATAGACGGCAGCCCACCAGGCTCCCCTGTCCCTGGGATTCTCCAGGCAAGAGCACTGGAGTGGGTTGCCATTTCCTTCTCCAATGCATGAAAGTGAAAAGTGAAAGTGAAGTCGCTCAGTCGTGCCAACTCTTAGCGACCCCATGGACTGCAGCCTACCAGGCTCCTCCGTCCATGGGATTTTCCAGGCAAGAGTACTGGAGTGGGTTGCCATTGCCTTCTCCATCTAGTAATCTATAAATTTTTATATCTCATTTCTTTTGAATTCCTGGTGCCTAGAATGGGCCCTTGCATATTTTAGGTACTTTATGATGGTTACAAATTAAATACAAGTAAGGAAAGAAGGGGAGTGGGGGAGAAGAGAGGGGAAAAGGTAGGAAGATTGATAAAAGCACTAGAAAAAATACAAGAGCAGAAATCCCTGGTCTGGGAGTCAAGATGCCTGGTTAAAGGACTGGCTCTGGCACTTTCTTG
The DNA here is from genome assembly GCF_014754425.2 of Oryx dammah. Classification (NCBI taxonomy): domain Eukaryota; kingdom Metazoa; phylum Chordata; class Mammalia; order Artiodactyla; family Bovidae; genus Oryx; species Oryx dammah. The sequence goes on along the minus strand of NW_024070202.1, from coordinate 69,597,947 downwards.
ATGCAAGTTCACTTATCTGTGAAACCAAGGATAGACAAGATGAGCCCAAAGGTCTCTCACTCAAATGTTCTATGATTCTCTGTGTGTGATTTTACACACCAGTCAACTAGTGTTTAAATACAATAAGTGATCTTATTTCCAAATTCTCTTCCGTATTTAATAAGTCATACTACCTTGCCGAAAGGTTAAAAATATTTCTCTAATAGGGACTGATGTTGAAGCTGAAACTCCAATACTTTGGCCACCTGATGCGAAGAGCTGACTCATTTGAGAAGACCCTGATGCTGGGAAAGATTGAGGGCAGGAGGAGAAGGGGACAACAGAGGATGAGATGGTTGGATGGTATCACTGACTCAATGGACATGTGTTTGGATAAACTCTGGGAGTTGGTGATGGACAGGGAGGCCTGGTGTGCTGTGGTTCCTGGGGTCGCAAAGAGTCAGACAGGACTGAGCTACTGAACTGAACTGAATCAACAAAGAACACTAAACTTCTAAACTTAAAATTTATGTAATGTTTCTCTACCTATATTTAAATAGTTTCTATATATTGTTTGTTTCTAAAGTGGCCTCATGAAGCAGACTGAGAGAGATATTTTTAATCCCCATATTATAGCAGGCAAAGTTAAAATATGAAAACTAAAGGAACTCACACATGTCTTTAGAAGTGTAATCAATTAAGAACCTCGACTTTTAGATAGATCCGAGGACGGAAAGATTTTGAATAATCTAGTATCTTAAGAGGCAGAAACAATGATTTTTTTTAATACATGAGGATGAGTTCATAGCAATACACTTTGCTATTATGTTTACAAATACAATTATGCTAAACTTAAAAAAATTACCTACACCTGTCTGAATAGAAGATTATTACTTTTAAATTGTCGGAACACCCGATGTATTAACATAAAGATGAAAAACTTGTTCTATAAACACAGTGTTTCCAGTAGTGAATGGCAGACAAAATCAGAATAAGCACACAGAAGAATAAAAAGGAAGAGGAAAGAAAAACATAATAAATAACCTAATACCTTACAATGTTAACTTTCACATAAGTATATTGTTTCTGGAGAAGGCAGTATGTGGATGGGAGCCAAAGGCTGAAGTGATAGGTAAACACACTGTTAAGTTGAATCCTGTTATCTGATTGTGTTTAAAATTTGATTATATTTCACTTGACAAAATAATTAATTATGGTGAACTCCCAATTGTTAACAGGGATCTAGAAGAATTCCAGTTGGCATTTTTCCCCAGTGTCCTCAATCCAAATGGATAAAAATCCAGCTTTGTATTCACCCTTTACAGTTGTCATACTGGTGTATCTGCTTACCTTGCTAAGAATGTAAATCACATCACCACGTTTAAATGACAATTCATCAGAAAGAGCTCCTGTGCAGTCCCACAAACCCTGGTAAAAATTAGCATAATCGGTGCTTTTATCTCCTGGGAAAAAGAAAGAGAAAGCAAGAGTTAGTTTTCCTGTAATGGGCCCTCATTTTTAAATGAACCAATAGTAATTAAAGGGCCAAAACGGTCTTAAAAAAAAAAAAAAATCTGTCCTCATTAAAAGAACACTTCATTACATCCACACAAGAATCCTACTTCTTGCTCTCATCTAAAGACCCTTTTCAAAAAGATCTATTTTGAATGTCTTTTTTCCTCTCTCCCTCTCTTGTTCTTACCTAAAACTTGGAACTGCAGTAAGTTTCTTCCAACCAGCACCTAAGTTACTTCCCACTTATTTTCTATAACAAACCTAAGCTCACCTGCAACATGTTTTGAAGGTAAGTCAGCCTTCCTGCATAATAAGCAATATGCATGAAAGTGAAAAGTGAAGTCGCTCAGTCGTGTCCGACTCTTTGTGACCCCATGGACTAGTAGCCTACCAGGCTCCTCCCTCCATGGGATTCTCCAGGCAAGAGTACTGGAGTGGGTTAGCCATTTCCTTCTCCAGGGGATCTTCCCGACCCAGGGATCAAACCCGAGTCTCCTGCATTCCAGGGAGACGCTTTAACCTCTGAGCCACTGGGGAAGCCCTATGCATGAGATATGATAAACAGGCTGTGAAATAAACACTGGACAGAATTGGTACTGAAACTGCAGAAATAAGCACTGAGCATAAGAATAATAATAATAAAGGAGATAAGATATAAACAAACAAGATAACACAAAAAATTTTTTTTAAGTTTCTTAAAATGCAAAGCTAGTTAAAGGAAGAGAATAAACTGAAAGTAATCTAACAGATAATTTTGTCTCTTATTTTTGAGGACTTTTGTACCCAAAGCCTCTCAAAGTTATTTCCAAAATATTTTAGCAACTTTGAAATTGCCAGTGCTGAAGGTGCATTTTTCAAGATTTCTGTCAGCCCTAGTTTAGGACATTAGACTCTGAATAAACATGCAACATATACTGGAGTTATCAGCTCATCCTTCTCACAGCATAAGCACAATGGATGTGATGTGCTCAAACTGCCATACAGACCATTAACTGATTGATTATTTAGCGCTCTCCATTCTGTAATACCACAATAAACTGGGTAATAAATGCTTTGTCACTTATACAATGTGGGTTGCCCGAAACAGCGCAGAGTTAAATACACTGGCTGCTTTTGTTACACTGAGAACTGTTTCCTGTTTTTAATTTCATGATAATTGAGTTTTGATGAGTTAATGCACAAAGAATGCAAGTAATATCAATAAGATGTCCGTGTATTCACTAACCAGGCAGAACATACACGTGCTGACAACTTCCATCACTGGAATGTCATCTTTGAATTCTGAGGGGATAACTGTGGAGATGCATGGTGGATCGGGGTTGTCATCTTAGTTTTGTTATATGACTCTCAAATATCAGGCTGCTTGGCAATTCCAACACAGTTGGTCATATTAGCATGTCATGAAGGCATTCATCTTATTACACATAGTTTGTGATTTACACAAAGTCTTAGGTTTATTTACAATATTTTAAAAAATAAATTAAGAAATTAAAAAATTCTTTTTAGTATCTGAAACTTTTTTTTTAAGCTCAAAAGAAAATCTGAATAATACAGAGTTTATTTAGGAAGTAAGACACTACTTTTCCATTATATTTATATTACAAATAAGGACCAGAATACACAACCAGAAAAAAAAAATTTTTTTTCCCTTGTTTTCTAAGGATTACAAAAAGGGGGAAAAGAAAGGTGGGAGAGAAGGAAGGAGGGAGACAGAGAGACAGACACCTTATTGACTTCGCTCTTGCATGTGGGCACTCATCACTGAAGCCAGCAGGGGCATACACATGCCTGGGAATCCAACCAAGAACTAAGAATGCTCTGTGGCCACCCTTATTGCATTTTCCCCCTCAAAGCATGTATTAAGGAAATTCTATGAATGGACACTAGAGGGCACTCTGGCTGGACAGATCACTTCAAACATGGTCAAAATTTTTTTTAGAAAAAAATTACTTAATAATAAAGTGACTGATTTCCTTTAAAAACCACTTATTTAGACAAATAGGGATTTAGAAGTTGAAACATTCTAGTCAGATTAAATCAACTGCTAACTGGGTCAAATGTTGCGCCCTGTGCAGTCCGTCAGTGTCAGTTTAAAAGTCAAGGAATTAGAGCAAAGAGAGGATGACATCATTTCACAGGCGAGGCCCTCCCCGACAGCCACTGGCCAGGAGGTAAAAGGATCTAAATAGCTGGTTGCCCCTGTGGAGGCTCCTGTGTGTTCCCCATGCTGCTCAGCCTTAGGCTCAACCCCAAAAGGTTGAAGAAAGAAAACTTGGGCTAAAAACAAGAGAAGTTCTGGCTTAGCCGGAGCATCCCAGTGGGTTCTTCAGCTGTTCAGCCCGCTGCCTGCTCTCTCCTTTTTCAGATTCTCTCAGAATAGTTTTTCATTCAGTAGATTTTCAAAAGGTGGGGTTGGGGTGGAGAAGGAGAAAAAAAAAGTATGTGGTGATTTCTAACACATAATCCTTATCACTTTGGGGTCTTTCTTCCCCTCGATGCACTTGGTGAAACCCCCATTAACACTAATGGGAGGTACAGGAGCGCAGGAGGGGAAGAGAGACCCCCACCGTGCACAAGATGCATTGCTCCCAAGATGTGCAGCATGGGCATTTCATTAAATCTCACTGCTGTGAAGAGGCAACAGAGCCAGCGCTCTGGCAGTCCTGGGAACAGAGGCATTTTCTACTTTGCTTTCTGCCGTCTTGATGATGATGTTATCCAAAGACCAACCTCATTTCTGTGTCCCATATGTGAGCTCTGTTAAAGAATAGCAAGTTGTTTATGTCACATGGCTACAGGTACACACAACTGACTATTCTTTCTATTTCAGCAGGCAATGTTTGTTATGATGTAGAAGAATCACAACTGGGGAGAAAACCTGGCAGTGTATGTTAATTAGCCTTAGTCTCTTTAGGAAAGCAATGTCAAAATTCTTAGTATGAATTCTAGACATAAAAATTAAGAACTATCTTGTTCCTTAGAGAGCAGCAAGCTCCTCTGGTTTACTTATCTAATTTTTTTTTCTGTATTAGATTTTTATTCATTTCCTTGTCAGTGCATTTTTTTCTTTTTATAATTTATTTATTTTTAATTGGAGGATAACTGCTTGACAACATTGTGTTGGTTTCTGCTTACTATTCTAAATTTTAAGTGTGGCTAAACATAAAAACTGCACATTGATATCATTGGAAGCACTGTGGGTTCACAAAGGTTAACACCACTTATACACTGAAAAAATAACCCATGTGAGATGTGTTTTTTACAAACAACAACAAAAAATGGAAGGGAGTACAGTATCATAAACCACCAATAAGCTTACTTTCTGAATACAACTTAAATCTGTTTAGTTGTTTTTACTGCATATATTAATTTTTATATTCTAAATTAGTTTTCCTATTCTATCCACGTCATGATCAACATCTTCAAAATTACCAAAAATAATCATCTCCTTATGTTTCTTGTCCTGAGAGGCATATATGGTTAAAAGAAGGTAAAGAAAGAAAATAACATTCTAAACTAGCCAGCTTGTGAAAGATTTAAACAATGTACTTGCACCTGTAAGTTAAACTAGGAAAAACAGAACACTGGGCAATAAAAACAGAACTGTTATGAAAGTATAAGCTAAATATTGAAGATATTTAGTCTTGCAAAAATGAAAAGATTTTAAAAACATGATGACAATAGATGAAACGCACAATGATAATGAAGAATGTCTTCTTGAGTAGTGTTAAAGGTTTAAAAACTATTTTAGAAAAATAAGCATATTACACAAAGTTCAAAAAAATCACATGGAATCTTTTTTCATTTATATACAAATATATGCAAGCTCTATAAGCTTAAGCATGAAAGAACTTGTAAGAAATATAAGATTAATTCTGTTTTTGCGTACATATTTCACATTAGTCTGAATTTTTTTTTTTTAACTAAAATCAGTCAATGTGAAAAATATATAACATTCTTGAGTAAGGTTAGAAGTTCACATCATGTGATGCTCAGCAAGATAGTAATACCCTTGTCAACTCACTGCCCTGCACAGCAAACAAACTTCTAGTGTTACATCTTTGACAGCCTGGGGAGAGCAAAGGTCACTGCTATGCAAAAGCATTAAAACTGTTGCTTGAAAAGAATTTCATGTCACTAAAGATAAGAATTATTGCAGTGCTTTATAGCTATTGCATGAAAAGCTAGATCTCCTTATTGCATTCCTTTGAGGAAAAACTGATTTGTTTTTCCTTCCCTCAAAGGCAAAAATTTGGGAGAGAGTTACTTTAAAAGGATTTTTGAAAAATACAATTGCTTTAAACCAAAACACTTATATTTATGGGAAGAATATCTGTATGTGTCCAGTTTCCACGTCTACACTGAAATTTAAAAAAAGAAAATGACATGCTTTTAGCAGAAGCTTCATGATAACAAAACATATGTACTTCCACTGCCGTTGGATGTCGTCCTCAAGGTTTTGCTCAGACATGGTGTTTACAGCTGCATTTTGCAGGAACAGAGGACTCACATCTAATGACTTCGTCCTCACTTCCTTTCTGAAAAAAGCACACCCAAACCTCATGCACCAACCTGTTCCTGCTTTCCTGTCCAGGTCCGGAAGTCAGGCCTCTGTTTCCTTTCCACATGTCACAGTAGGAAGGACTCTGGAAAGCTACTTCCTGAACACACACTTCTTGTCCACCCTGCCCCTGACAGCTTGAAAGAGTGATGTATGGCCATATCAGCAAGGGGAGGCGACCCCCATCTATAGCTCTTTGCAGGACATGGGATGATATGGCAGACCTTGCCCCAGTTGACATGTGGCTATGAAGAGGTGTACAGTCCTGATAAGAAGGCAGTCCTTCTCTTCTTTCCGTGTAAAATAATTGCTGATTTATCAAAACTAACCTCATGCCTGCACTACAGATATGCTTTATCTCCTGCTATTTGGAAATAACAACCAGCAAGAAAAGTTGCTTGCATCATGTGATTCTGTACAGAACATATATAGCTATTTTTCCAGTCTCAGTCATAATTAGCACTTGGGGCCATGTGCCAAGTGGAAATGGATAAGTGGAATATCCTTCCTAGCCTTCTAGGCCAGTGTCCTTTTCCCATTTTTAAGCTGCTGTCACTGGACTCTGGCATTTCTTACCCAATTCATTTGCTTTCTGTGTTAATCATATGCAATGAAGATATGCATGGCCAACATTTAAACAGGCTGCAGATCAATTAGCGGTCTTAAGTTTATCTGATTTTTATCAAAGAAGACAGAGCTGTGGGTCGATTGTCAGAGCCTGTGTCAAGTTGACCTTTTCAGAGATGTCTACATTGCTAGTCCCCTGGGCAACTTGTTGTCCCCTGTTAGTCTCTGAATGGCAGAAGTCTGTTCTGCTCAAGCACAAAGTATACACAGATGTCTATATTACATTCTTATAGGTTTGACAGCAACTGCATGTTGTATCTATAAACTGTCCTTTAGCAGTGACACTTCCTCAATGATGATAAGCTAATTTATGCAACTAAATCTCCTTTGTGCAGAAATGAAAGCTAATTGAGTCATTACAAAGTAATTCAGGAAGGAATACCTTGTATAAATTGGCTTACTTTATAAATCCTTCTCAAGTGGTTTTCATGCATCCTAAATGGGTCTAAGCTGCTTATCAGCCATAAGAGATCCAGACCCAAGGATCCAACCGCAGGGAGCTGAGAACACATCTTTAGAGTAGGGAGAAAGTGATGAAAAGGAAAGTGAACAAGACCAAAATAAGCTTTTCCCACCAACTCATTACCTGTGGTGTGGTGAACACTGTCCTGGCTCATCTTCCTTTGTCCCCCCACTTTCACCAGAGCTCCATCTTCCTCCTCTTCTGTAAATAAACAACAAATGGAACACTGAAGTCCAGTACTAACAACACAGTACTCACCCCATCTTAAGACCAAAACTAAAAGTTTATAACACATAAATATTCCTTTTCAAATAATGAAACCACTCAACATCCACATTCCTTTTTCAATAATATAAAGCTGAATAAATGAACCTATAGCTATATCCAAATAGCAACCTGACCATTGACTTGATACAATTTAAGATATGTACTAACATTACGCATATTTTGTTTTAAATGCTCACAGAAATTCATCTGGAACAATCTTAAATCCAGAAAAGCCCTAAAAATCCAGTAAAATGATACCCAGCATTATATGGATTGACCACATTATACTGCGGCATGAATACCACACAATAAAATCACTGTCCCTAAAACATCAACAGAACACAGAAAATGTGTGATATAAAATAGTTAACCTATAAGTCATTTATTGAGTATCAGATACTTCATACTTCAGATACTTACAGAGAGATACTAGAATGATCCTCATCCTTTAAGGTAATTCCCCCCTAATTATACTCAGGACCTACTATGTGTCATACACTATAACAGATGTTAAGATTTTATAGATAAACCATTTTAAATCCTTATTTTACAGAGAAATAAATTGAGGCTCAAAAAGGTAAAGAAACTTTCAATGTTTGTTATTCAAATTTAGATTTGTGATTCCAAAGTCCATATTCTTTATCCTGATATGTTCAAATATATCCTTATATTATTTCTACACTCCCCCACCACACTCCTTCTTCAAGTTATAGGAGGAAGAAAATGATATAAGATAAAATGAGAAGAGTTTTAAACAAAGTCAATAGACTATTTGATTCTTTAACTCACAAAGGAATATTTATTACACATGACCACTTCCTTCACTGAAAGATTTATATGAAATTTAGAAATATTTAAGGCAGGACATAGGAACAAAATGGCATGTCAAAAAAAAGGGTTGAAAAAGAATCACAATTTCAAGAAAAATCAAAACTTTAAAGAAAAATATGCAAAAAATACAAATATAGTCATTATCACTATTAAATAATTCAGCTAATAACTCTTCATTGAGCATTAAATACTTGTAAGAGAGAGGGTCTACCAGACAGAGGGAGAGGCATGAACAAAAGAATAAGGCACAGGCATATTCATTTTGATTAAAGAACGTGGTTCTTGTAGAGGAAGAGCAAGATAGGAGATAATGGCAGTCGTCTGGGAAAATTTTTGAAAAGTTGTGAACATTCAGCTACGGACTTCAGATGTTTCCATGTTTGGTGAGGAATAAGAACCCCCGCCACCCCACCCCACCCCACCCCACCCCACCCCCAAATTTCTTAAGTGAGAAAGGGCAGGACTGAAATTGCTCGAGCAATGTCCATCTGATCTCATTGTCCCAGACAACCTAGAGAAGGGGCACAGAGAGAGACGAGTTCCAGTCTGGCTAAAGGGGAAGTTAGTCCTGAACTGGAGGTGCAGAGAATATGGAGTGGAGATGATTACAAGAGGGGAAGGAACTAGAATAGACAAACTCTGCCTAACTGGATGTGGAAGGCTAAGGGAAAAGAACAAGCAACCAAGGATGACTCATGTTTTGAATTTAGTTAACTGAGAAATGGAAACATCATTACTAAAAAGAGTATAGCCAAGATAAACTGTTGTGCCTGGTGGCTGGGAGGGGGGAAACCACAAGGAGTTGTGTTTCTGACACTAGAGATTTAACACAGGGGTGGGGCAGCCCAAGGGAGACTGGAAAGTTTGGTAAAGAGATCAAGAATGCATATGTGAACTGAGACATCTCATGCAAATTTTAAAGTGGTGATAAATAAAAACCAGCATTTAAATCACCTTGAGAGTTACTACTATACAATTATAACTGTTTCAAATTTTTGTAACTCAAGTCCAACTAAAGAATGAAAGGTCCAATACGGAACAGCTGGAAATCATTGGCACCTTATACCTATTGATTTAAACCTAATATTGTCAGTTTAATATAGTTCAGTCAAACAGTAATGAGTATACATAAGACCTAATAAAAACTCTAATATTAAATCCTGTCTCTTTTCAACAATTAGCTCACTTATGTTAAACCTCAAGAACTAGCTAACATAAATGGATTATAGGGTGTTTTAATATAAAATTTAAAGGTTTTAGGGACATTTACAGTCATTTAGTCCAAGCATCTCATTTTACAAATCATTCATGTTTTTAAGGTGAAGGAGGCGGCTTTCTGTACTTTTCATACTTTCTCTTTCCCCAGTACTCTCTCTCTCTTCCAATTTGGTCACAAATTCAACAGTAAGAAGTAAATTGAAAAACAGTTAAGGGCACTTATCCTGAAGTCAAAAGTTATAACCACATCAATATAGAAAGCACTATTCTTGGCTCTTAAGAAGACACTATGGGATTTAGACTCACCACCCAAAGTTAGAGTCAAGATATTATAAAAACTAATTACAATAATTAAGCAGGAAAAACTCTGCTCTTGGCAAAGCTGTCAATGAATTTAGAATTTTCTACTAAGAACTGTTCTTATTTTATTAAAATGTGTCTATAATGTGTACAATGTATTCTTAAATTATCAGAATGATACTCAAAATATTTACTTAACAATATTTTCTGTGAAGTATTCAAATTGAAATCCATGTGAGATGTTTAATAAGAACTATTTTAGAGGATAGGATGTGCATTAAAAACATTTCCTTTCTCCTTTTCAAACCTAGTACTGATATCTTCAGGGCAGAGCCTTCTGTGTTTCATATGTCAATTTCTCTTAACAATAGTCAAGCAACTCATCTTTTCTTGGGCTAACAGTACAGTTTCCATGTAAAAGACAACAAAATCAAATTTGGGGTGTATGTGTTCTTTTCTAACCTTACAAAAAAACAACTCAGACTGAATCTTGAATAGAATCTGGTACAAGGGAGATGTTTAATAAATATCAAGTGAAAAAATAGGTTCCAAAATCACAAAAATAAATCTTACTACTATAAACATTTACTAACAGACCAAAACTCTCCACATAATCCAAAAAATATATATGGACAAGTGACCAAACTCTAGGTTATAATCAACTTTACAATATATTAGATATATACATGTTTTATTTAGGTTTATTATTAAACATATTTTATTTGGGGGTTGAAGCACAATGTCATTATACAATACTAATTAATATCTCAAATAGTCAATGTTTGTGGGTTAATATATTCCATTCAACATTTTAATAACGGTAAACAAAAACAGCTCAGCTATGCACTAAAATCCATCAAACCACACAGATGGTTATAAGGTTTTCATTAAGTGGTTTCCATAGCAATCATATTGCAAATCTGGAAGCTTCTTGCAAATAAGCAGCTTGTATTTACATGCCTCTCAGCTGCCGCACAAAACTCTTCAGCATGTGAAGTTATTATTCCAACCACACATTGTTAGAAGAATCATTTGGAGATTTTTTTTTATCAGACAGGATGAAAATAATAATAAAGTAAACTAATTGCAGAAGATAACTCAAGCATAGTTATACATTTACTAAACTAACCAATGAGTCTTAAATATATTCTGATATTGCTTCTCAGCCTTTTGGCTAAGATCAAGTGTAAAAATGTTCTGATAGTCACTGAAAGGTTTTAACAGTAAACCCCATCAAAAATATGAGACCTCCAGGAACAACTTAGACCCTAGTGAATCTAAAAGCTTGAACTCTACTCTCACTCTTTTTTTTTTTTTTTGATAGATATTTAATCTTTTTTCTGAGTTGAGCAAAAAAAGAAAGAATAGCAGAAAACTGAGTCTTCCCAAATCTTTTTTTTTAGGATGACTACCATTTGAGGAAATGCTTACTGTGGAAAAGTCAAGACCCTTTTTCTTCCCTGCTAGATTAATCAATTTAATTTACAAATTGATCCATTTCCATAACAGATGGATTATTACCCTAATAAGGATCAAAGATCTGTCTAGCTATGCAGTTTTTACAAAATGGGCTATTTCTGGCTTGCTAATGTTCTCTTTTAAGGTTAAATAACCAAAAAAGAAAAGTGACAAGCCAATGACACATTTATCCGACATTGCTTGAAAAAGGCCAAAGACAATTTGTCAGCATGAAAACAGGGTGTGTGATGCTCAGAGCAGGGCTAAAGATTGATACTATCACAACTTCGAAGAAGAAGAGGGTAAGTCAACTTATCCTCTGAATTAGTCGCTAAGCCCTGTCTGACTTTGCAATCCCATGGACTGGACCCTGCAAGCTCCTCTGTCCATTGGAGTTCCCAGGCAAGAATACTGGAGTGGGTTGCCATTCCCTTCTCCAGGGAATGTTCCGACCCAGAGATCAAACCTAGGTCTTCTGCATTGCAGGCAGATTCTTTACTGTCTGAGCCACCAGGGAACACTATATACATTTATATCCATTAGGTAACTAAATCCTCTTAACAATTCTATGAGGCAATAATAGGAACTTTCATCCTCTTTATGTATGCAAAAGCGACATGTACAGAGCTTAATTAACTTGTCCAGGTTCACACAACCAGTTAGAACAAGAGTTGGGATTTAAACTTCCACATCTGTCACTGAAGCCCCAGCTCTAAGCCACGGCACCATTGCCTTGATTTTCATTAAAATCTTTAGTTTATAGATATATATTTTTTGCTAAAATTTCATTTGAATATTGGCTGCTTGTAGACTTGGAAAACATTTTCACGTAAGTGGGTAGGTTCTCTCCTACCATAGCACTGTATTTGAGGTACATCTTAGATTAAGCAGTTCTCTCAGTGATGATTTAGAAACCAAATTTCAAGTTGGGATGCCCCAAACATGCATCTTTTCCCTTCTCTTCCCCACTTCTTTGGAACCTTTAACATTCTACACACTCAACTGCCCCTAAAGCCAGGCACAGTATTTGATACTTTGTAAAGGTCTCTAAGGCAACTCACATATTTAGAATGCTGGAGTGGGTAGTCTTTTCCTTCTCCAGGGGATCTTTCCTACCCAGGGATCAAACCCAGGTCTCCCACATTGCAGGAGGATTCTTTACCAGCTGAGCCACAAGGGAAGTCCCTTGTGCTTATTTAACTTATATGCAGAGTACATCATGAAAAAATTCCGGGCTGAATGAAGCACAAGCTGGAATCAAGATTTCCTTGAGAAATATCAATAACCTCAGATATGCAGATGACACTACCCTTATGGCAGAAAAAGAAGAAGAACTAAAGAGCCTCTTGCTGAAAGTGAAAGAGGAGAGTGAAAAAGTTGGCTTAAAACTCAACACTCAGAAAACTAAGATCATGGCATCCAGTCCCATCACTTCATGGCAAACAGATGGGGGAACAATGGAAACAGGAACAGACTTTATTATTTTGGGCTCCAAAATCACTGTAGATGGTGACTGCAGCCATGAAATTAAAAGCCACTTGCTCCTTGGAAGAAAAGTTATGACAAAACTAGACAGCATATTAAAATGCAGAGATATTACTTTGCCAACAAAGGTCAGTCTAGGCAAAGCTTTGGTTTTTCCAGTAGTTACGTATGGATGTGAGAGCTGGACTAAAAAGAAAGCTGAGAGCCAAAGAATTGATGCTTTTGAACTGTGGTGTTGGAGAAGACTCCTGAGAGTCTCTTGCACTGCAGATCAAACCACTCAATCCTAAAGGAAATCAATCCTGAATATTCATTGGAAGGACTGATGCTGAAGCTGAAACTCCAATACTTTGGCCACCTGATGTTAAGAACTGACTCATTTGAAAAGACCCTGATGCTGGGAAAGATTGAAGGTGGGAAGAGAAGGGGACGATAGAGGATGAGACAGTTGGATGGTATCACCGATTCGATGGACATGAGTTTGAGCAAGCTCTGAGAGTTGGTGATGGACAGGGAAGCCTGGCATGCTGCTATCCATGGGGTCACAGAGTTGGACACGACTGAGCAACTGAACTGAACTAAACTAAAAGCAACTCACGAATGAAAATGGATTTATTTCTGAGGGCAGTCAGCTTTTCTTTTTCAGTTTATTTCAGTAAGAAAAACATGGTTAAATGTAGATGTTAAAGATAAGCCTTTCTACATAGAAGATCTGAAAGAGGTTCACCTACATTTCAGAGCAACAGACTACCCTTCACATTTCATCAAGGGCTCAGGTTCCAGGGAGTTGCAAGCAAGATGCCCCAGAGTAGGAGGAGATGGAGCAGATGGGATGGGGAACTGGAGTCTAGTCCTAGCAGTAAGATGAAAATGCAGGAAGAATCTATACAAATGGCCCCTTACCCCCTCTTTTCTCTCAAGACTTGAGCCAAGTTCTGAAGTTGGTGAAAGGGCTAGAGAAGTAGAAGAAACTCTAAGGGATATCAGTGAGGGAATTAAAAATTATGACAATGCAGAAAAGTGAGTTCCTTAAGGGCCTATAGATCCTGGACTACTGAAAGCTGAAAATATGGCACTTCTAAAGGATTCTTATATCTATTTAATAGCCTGACATTTCATTTATAGCAATAAAAGGTATACTTTGATAAAGATATAAGCAAGTGCCTTTTAGTAGTATCAGTCAGTTAAATGAACAGAAAGATAAAGATGCTTGAAATGGCATAGAATCATGTTTACTACCCTGGATATTAGGCAAACTAGGTTCTATGCTTAAATGTCTAGTTGTTTATGCAATTTTGACACTGTTTCTTAATTCTCAATGTCTTCTCTGTAGAGTAGAAAGACTAATGTCTATCCTATAGCACCCTGACAAGATTTGGGGAGGACAACAGGATAATCAAATTTCTCAGGGGAAAAAAATGCACCATTAGCATGCAGTATCAAGTTCATTACCTGAGGAGCTAGGAGTTTTGTATCCACTTACTAATTTAGCAATATGATTAATTATGTTTATGGTTAATAGGGTTAATATCATATATGGTTAATATGATATAAAAGACAATAAAATAAGCAATGGTTGTCTAATCATATAATTTTCAACTGTGACATTCTATTCTCATGGTTTAATATGAAAAAGTTATCAAAAGATATTGATATCAAAGGTTATTCAAAAGCAAAAAGAAATGCCATTAGAGTACAGGGAATTTCTTCAATATTGAAATTCACAATTTATACACAAACCTGAAAATGCAAAAATAATTATTTTTTCACAGACATTAAACTTGTTAACATCATGGTTGGGATGTTGAGGGGAAAACCTCAAATTCAGGCAAGGATCTCTTTTGACAGAATTGGAGGAACTCTTAGAAAGGAAAGGTACCTTAGCTACCATCTAGTTCAATTTCCTTCTTTCATTAAAGGGGAACTGAACAGGGGTGTTGAATGAGTGGACCAAGGCCATGGCACTTCCTCCCTGCTCTTCTTTTCCTGCACTGCCTTCTATGCAACAGGCACTGCAGTCATTTCTGCTGCTCTAGACGTACTTCTCTACTCAGGAGCAGAAGCAGTCTTACAGAGACTTGATCGTCTACAGGCAATTACGGCAGGCAAAGAAAGCAAGTAGGTTAAAAATTAAGCTTTACTAGGCCAGATTCCATCAGTCAGAAACGACCGTGAGTCAGAAAATGATTGCACTCCTAAAGCATACCAGACATGGGGAAATTATGAAGGGCGACTCTGCCTTTTACTATAGTCAGTGATATTCTTCTATTTCACAAAGTGCAAATCCTTAGCTTTTTAATTAAAGTATATAATAAATTCTGCAACATTAAAATTCTTTTAACCCCCAAAAGGTCCAAATTAAATTATTTCTCAGTTGTAGTAACCTCTACCTGGCTATGGATTTCTGGTACAAATAAAGTTTGAGACATGTAACTTTTTCTTTTACTTTAGATTAGATTTTTTTCTTATTATTCTTGCTACTAAAGCACTATCTCTTCATGGCTAGAAGCCAGAAAGTAGACATAGCAAAAAAGAAAAAAATTTTAAGAAGACCTATCCTCCATAAACACTATTAGCATCTCCTTTTAGACAACCTTTATTCAGTTTCTGCTTTTTCTTTTTTTTAATATAAATTTATTTTAACTGGAGGCGAATTACTTTACAATATTGTAGTGGTTCTGCCATACGCTGACATGGATCCACCACAGTTGCGCATGTGTTCCCCATCCTGAACCCCGCCCCTCCCACCTCCTTCCCCATCCCATCCCTCGGGGTCACCCCAGTGCACCAGCCCCGAGCACCCTGTCTCATGAATCCAACCTGGACTGGAGATTCGTTTCACACATGATAATAGACATGGCTCTGCCATTCTCCCAAATCATCCCACCCTCGCCCTCTCCCACAGAGTCCAAAAGACTGTTCTATACATCTGTGTCTCTTTTGCTGTCTCACATATGCTTTTTCTTTATTCTCATTTTTAATAAGAATATCCCAAATGTATACATTATAAACTGTTTTGAAGCCATCCCATTTTTAGAAATTAAAATTTTTCATCTCAACTTAGATTTTGGTTTGTTTTAAATTTTATTCTGTAAAAAATACTATCTAATATACATAAGCTGGTGTTAAGATCTCTTAATTGTAACAGGACTGTTTCAAAAGGAACTGTCTCCCATAGCCTCAGGAAAAAGGAAGATCTGCGAATGCAAAGCTCATTTGTTACAGGCTTGGCTCTGTTTCCGCTGCCTGCTTATGCAAATTCACTCCTCCTCTTCAAGTGTGGTGCACCTTAACCTCATTTTCAAGAATCCAAGAAAAAAATCACAGGCCTGTAAGAGGAACCATCACCCAGTTGACTTATTGGTTCTACAATCCCTTATACCAGCAGTGGTTTTCAAGACCCTTTCAGGGCATAGAGGATCTATGAGGTCAAAACTATTTTCATAATAAAATTAAGATATTTGCTTTTTTTATTGTGTTAACATTTGCACTGATGCTGCAGAGCAATGATGGGTGGTAAACTGCTGACATCTCAGCATAAATCAACACAGTGGCACCCAGCTGTCACTGTATTCTTCACGGCCCTGCACTAGCATTAAAAACAAACAAAAAAGCCAGTTTCACCTAAGAATGTCCTCGATGATCAATTATTATTTTCATTTAATGTCAACCTCGAGTACACGCCTCTAATATTCTGTGAGACGAAATCAGAAGACTGAATGAAACATGGCTGCTACATCTGCAGATGGAAAGGTTCAAGTGGTAAATGCAACTAGCTGTTTTTTTCATGAAACACCATTTTTACTTGAAAGAACGAACGACTGACAAACTATGGTTACTCAGACTTAAGAATCTGGCAGACATTTTCCCAAAACTGAATTTAGTGAGTTTGTCATTTTAACAAAAACAACTGACATTTATTGCCGATGATAAAGCTTGAGCTTTCAAGCAAAAATTAGAATTTTAGAAACTTCTATCTTGGGATATAGCTTGACCACTCCTCAGTATTTAAGGAAACTTTTCTAATGAGATCAATGGTGATATGAATGAATGTGGTGTTTTAATTATACCATAATTGTGTCAATATTTGGAAGTTCTGCATAATGTAATGAACCAGTATTGTCTAGCTGACCAATGCATGATGTTACAAAAGTACACATGGGTAAAAGATCCATTCAAAGTACAAGAGAGTCCTCTGAATTTTGCTGTAACACTGTATGAAAAGTTCATTGATACAGTTTTGGATTCTGCATTGCAACTTATCTTTACCATCTGTCAAGTTTGGGTATAGTAATAAAAAAGAATCTCTATAATTAACTGCAAGGACTATTAAAATACTTCCTTTTCCCACTAGTATATATCTGTATAAGGCTGGGTTTTCTTCACACGCTGATTGTACTTAAACTAAACAACATATAACAACAGAGTAAAGGCAGAAGCAGATATGATTGTCTAGACATCTCCTATTAAGATAGACATTGAAGAGACCTGCAAAAACGTAAACCATGCCACCCTTTGCACTCGTATTTTGGGAAAATACATCTATTTTTCAAATAAAATATGGTATTTATGTTCACAGGCAGTGGGTTTATCAGTATAACTTTTAAATTCATTAATAAACATTTTTAACATTTCTCAGTTTTAATTTATAACATACAATATATTAAGAGGCATAATCCTCATAAACAAAAGTTTTTGGGAATCCTCAATAATTTTCAAGATTGAAAAGGGTTCCTCATTACAGGGGGCTTGAGTTCAACCCCTGGTTAAAGAACTAAGATCCTCCAGGCTGTGGCATGACCAAAAAAAAAAAATACCACCAAAACAAACAAATGAAAAAACAAACAGAAAAGGCCTCTTGAGATTAAAAAGTATGAGGATCATTGTCTTGTACTTTCCAGGGTAGTTTTAGTTAAAAATCTAAATATTGTTGATATACAACATGAAAGATTGGCATCTTGCTAACCCAGAACACTGGTTGCTAATTATCTTATATTTCCAAATCACACAGTCTGAGAATTGAATGTAATTACTGTTGACTCATACTGAGCTGTTGACGGAAATCCGTATGAGTTTTTCCCATTTTCTGTGGAGCCAAGTCTTTCGAATACATCTGCAATTAGATTTTTAGAGCAAGAAGGTTATCCTATTTTATCTTGTTAGATTTGATCCACCACTTTGGTCTACTGAGAGGATAGCTTGTTTATATTTACCCAAGGCATTCATGGATATGGGGGCTTCTCTGGTGGCTGAGACAGTAAAGAATGTGCTGGTAATGCCAGTGACTGGGGTTCAATCCTTGGTTGAGAAAGTCCCCTGGAGAAGGGTATGGCAACCCACTCCAGTACTCTTGCCTGGGAAATCCCATGGACAGAGGAGCCTGGCAGGCTACAGTCCATGGGGTTGAAAAGAGTTGGACATGACTGAGCGACTAACATGTCATGAAAAGGATAGTATGATGTTGAGAACTACGCCCTAAGGTATTCACAAAATCAACTGGTCAACACCCTATGGCCAATGCAGTATATAGTCAGTTATCCAGTGGTCTTTAAACTACAAAGACTTTATAAGAATCCTGGCCAAATGCCTCACTGAAGGTATTATTTTTGTTATATGTCTGTCATTTCCTTGCAACCATGTTGGGTTCGCGTCTATAATCATTATTTCATCTTCTAGATGGCATAGAAGATTCTCTTTGACACCTTATTTTAGAAGCTTCTCTGGAGTTCACTTTAAAATATTATCTAGGTCAGAAAACAAACTAAATTCCTACTTATCTTGAAGACAGGGCTAAAGTGTGTCCCCCAATTTGGAATGCTCTTCCTAAACCCCTCCAGACAGCTGGCCACTCTCCCTTGTCTGCTCTCACAGCCTTAGTTAGTACAGAGTACTACATATAAATATTTGTCTACTTTCCCCTAAGTGTGAACTCCCCAAGGGCATATTTACATTACAGCAGCCTAACACAGGGGCTGGAACCAAAAAAGAAAAAAATGTTTTCCGTGAATATTTGTTGAATAAAAACAACTGACTTTGGTTAGTTATTCTAATAGAATCTATTTGTATTATAGTAGGATCTCTTTGCCCATCCTGGGCTTTTGTTATCTCTTACCAATATTATCAATTACAGGATATTTCTTGACAGAAAGGGAACAAATAAAATAGAAATTAAATTGTTTTCTTTGAATTACTGCCCCTAATAAATTTCAAAAACAACAAAACCAGATAGCAATTATACACCTTTTGTTGTCTTTAGTATAATTTATACATTTTAACTATTCCCATATTTTCTTTGGTTATTAGCCATTTCAATGTCTAATAATATGTCCCTTTAAAAGTTACATTTGTTGGATAGATTCTAGCACAAGAACATGACATAGTTTAGTTTCTCTCCCTTCTTTTCCCCATTGGGATCCTTTGAGATTAAATGGTATTTTAAAATACTCATCTTTTTAAATATTTATTTGGTTGCATCAGTCTTAGTTCTGGCACATGGGCTCTTTGATCTCTGTTGCAGCATGCAAAATCTTTTTAGAAGCATGTGATGTGAGATCTAGTTCCCTGACCAAGGGTCAAACCCAGGCCCCCTCCATTGGGAGTGCTGAGTCTTAGCCATTGGACCACAAGAGAAGTCCCTAAAATACTTGTCTTTAACACCATACATTGTGTCTATTCTTTTCTCTGAGTTTTCTGAAATCTGCCTTCCAAAATTCCAGCCAAATATGTTTAGCAGAGGCCAGATTTTTCCCTCACTAGCTGTGATGAATTCAAAGATGACAACTACTTTTGTCTAATTTTTCCCCACGATTAAATCTGAGTATAGTAGCAGTTTCCCTATTTACTTCCTATGTCCTTTAGTCTTACTTATTTTTTAATGTACTACTTCCACTTAAACTATATCTGAAGAAAGAAAAGGAGGTAATGGTAACAACTGTTTATTGCTTTTCCTCCCTCTCCATATTCTTGATGTCAGTGCCTCTTAGTTGAAGATTCCTAGTTGCTAAATACTAAAAATAAAACTAACCACCCTGACCCCTGGCTCAGTGGGTCCCAGACCTAAGGAGCAGAGAGGGTGGGAAGAGAACCATCCTCAATCCCCCTCATCATTTGTCTTCAAATAACCCTTGCCTTTTAAACTTCTAAATATAGGCATATTTCACAGAATAATAATATAATTAATAAAATGAATTATAATGGAATCAGAAATTAACCCCATATTAATCCCAAAAGATACAATGGAACTACAGAATGCAAAGAAAATTCATATTCCAGAGGGTTATATTCTCCTCTTTCACCAGCTATATAAACTGAGACAAGCTAATTAAACTCTGAGCCTCAATTTTCAATCTGGAAAATACAAATATAAAATATACTTTAGATAATTACTGTGAGAATGAAAAGCTGAAGTGATCAATACAATACTCATTGCATACTGATATTTAATAACAATGATTACAATACAAATCTAAGAATTTACTGTGTATGAAGCACCATGCTAGCCATGACACTATACACAGAAATCTCACTCATCCTCAAAACCCTGTGAGGAAGGTATTGCTGTTACTCCCATTTTCAGATAAAAAAAACACAGTCATAGAAATATTTAAGTTAATTTGCACAGCATAGCACAGCTATAAGAAGTTGCATCAGGGAATTTCCCTGGTGGGCCAATGGTTAAGACTTCACTTTCCAACGCAGGGAGATGGGGTTTGATCCATGGTTGGGAAGCTGGGATCCCACACGCCTTGTGGCCAAAAAAACAAATGACAGAAGCAATATTGTCAGAAAACTAAGATCACGGCATCTGGTCCCATCACTTCATGGCAAATAGATGGGGGAACAATGGAAACAGTGACAGACTTTATTTTTTGGGCTCCAAAATCATTGCAAATGGTGACTGCAGCCATGAAATTAAAAGCCACTTGCTCCTTGGAAGAAAAGTTATGACAAACCTAGATAGCATATTAAAACGCAGAGATATTACTTTGCCAACAAAGGTCCATCTAGGCAAAGCTTTGGTTTTTCCAGTAGTCATGTATGGATGTGAGAGTTGGATTATAAAGAAAGCTGAGTGCCCAAGAATTGATGCTTTTGAACTGTGGTGTTGGAGAAGACTCTTGAGAGTCCCTTGGACTGCAAGGAGATCTAACCAGTCCATCCTAAAGGATATCAATCCTGAATATTCATTGGAAGGACTGATACTAAAGCTGAAACTCCAATACTTTGGCCACCTGATGTGAAGAACTGACTCATTTGAAAAGACCTTGATAATGGGAAAGATTGAAGGGGGGAGAAGAAGACAACAGAGGATGAGATGGTTGGATGGCCATCACCAACTCAATGGACATGAGTTTGAGTAAGCTCTGGGACTTGGTAATGGACAGGGAAGCCTGGCGTACTGCAGTCCATGGGGTCACAAAGAGTCAGACACGACTGAGCGACTGAACTGAACTGAATTAAAAACTTAAAAAAAAATTAAAAAAAGAATTAGTGTCAGGATGACACTTTGGATCCAGGGCGTCTTCCTCCAGAGCCCAAGTTCAGAAGCACCCTGAATGAGAAAAAGCACACTTTTTCTTCTCATTCAATGAAGACCTTGCATAGGTCACTTCTTTCTGTATTTGTTAAAATAGCACTTTAACATACTGCCATAACATGCAACTTCTGAGAAAGTTAATATTCATGATGTCATATAGACATATATGTTTACTTCAATGACAAAATAACTTGGCTAAGTCTGACATCCTAAAAAAAAAATATAGTTCTCTTGAAAAATAGTGTACGCTGCTGAAAAACAGAAGAGTCATGTTTGTAATGGCTACAGAAAGTGAAAAGCTTAGCATTTGCCCCCTCCATTTTTCTTTCAGTTGGAAGGCAGCTTGCAAATGGAAAAATCATTTCCCATCACCTCCCTCTCAGAGACTGAATATGATGAAAAAACAGAATAAGGCTAACCCCTGAAGCAAGCAGAGCCGAGAGTCGCTTCTGTCCTAGCCAGGAGCCCAAGAAGATTGATTAATCCTGAATAAGATAGCTATAGCTCCTCACCAGATCTGACTGTGATAATGCATGAAAAATGCAGCAAATTAAAGCACTTTACATAGTACAGACAGAATGACACTCTCAAAATACAAATTTTCATGTACCCATGAGGGGATGTGCACAGACATTCAGAATTATGTTTTTGAAGCATTTTCAATTCTGAGGTCAGAGGGTTTTTTTGACATACAAATTTATGATAAAATATGTTACAGGGTCTAGAAAAGAAGATATCTTCTAGAACTAGGATATTTCTGTAGAGAGGAGTTGCCAGAAGAAGCAAGGTAGAACCTGCAGGGGAAACAGAGGAGAGGCACACAAAGTTCAAGTGATGGAGGTCTTGATGTTCATTACTGCAAAACAGTGATAGTATTTGGTGTTCCTCAAAGTATGTAAGAATTAAAAACTTGAGCTTAAAAAAACAACACACTTGCTCAATCTGGGCCTCCTAAAGGTATGAATGAACTCTCATTTGCAAAGTGTCTCTTACTGAGACTGCAAACCTAAGTCAGCATAAATAAGATGTCTGCTCTTGTGAACAAGAGTCAGGGTGTTTTTAATGTACTTGGCAGACAAACCAGATCTTACTCTTTTAAGGTCTCACCCAATAGCATCCCAGCATAGCAGTCAGAGTAACGATATCCATTCTGAAAAGACAAATCCCTGTCACTATAGGGGCCTAGGCAGTGTCAGTGCTCCAAGACTAACTTCTAGTCTATTCTCCAGTATGACAAAGTATTCTTGTTTTCTCATTTCCAATCTGCAACTACTTAGATTTTTTTTTAAGTTAAATGTCACATTTTATAAACTTTCCCTGGTGATTTTTAGTTAAGACTGATGTTATGCTGTAATTGTATATATTAATAATCCAATTTAGGGTTTATTTCTAATTAAATAATGCAATCAAACATGTAAATTTAATGGCATACTCAACTATAGTACTTAAAGGGTCACTCAATGTCTGTTGTGCTTCCTTAAGAGTAAATCATTGATTTAAAGAGAGACTACATGAAATGACATGTGAACTTTCCTGAATGGTCTAGGAGAATAATGTTAACTATCCGAATGAAGCTTAACCAAATGATTTGTTTACATCTACTCTAAATAAACAGAAGTAATTCTCAATCAGCTATTATAGAATTCAGGTAGTTATAAACAATTTTATCATATGATCCTCCCTTGGCTTTGAAAATAATTTCTGAATTAAAAAAATTCAAGAAGAAAAATGATCTCAATATAGTTCCCTTCAGTGAGGAAATACAATACACTACTTGGCATGTATCCACAGGAAAAGTCTGGCTCCCAGATGCTTCTTGCCAGACCACAGTGGATTCAATAATGTTTAAACAACTGACAATGTGCCCTCATAGCACGGATGACACAGTGACCAAAAATTCAGCAGGAGCCTGTCTCATGGGTGTATTCATAGATCGAAAAGTAATATCAAAACAAAACAAATCTTAGACATACTTCACAAATGTAGGAGATGCAACTCAATTCAGTTAGGTTTTTTAAAAATATATGTCACCAAAATCACATAAGAATGTATAAATAAGATTTTTTATGCCTCTGCAAGAGATGTAAATAAACAAATACCAATTTGTTATTGGTGTTCTTGAAAATGAGGAATATAAACTCCAATTTGCTTCCTATATCTAAAGCCCAACAACTCTTTCCAGCAACCAGTTAGCTATTTCCAAGGCTCATTCATTATAATCACACAATTTAAATTAATATCCATGACATTTCCTAAACCCATATCTGTTGGTAACAATTGTCTCCATTAGTTTGGTACCAAATGAAATTTCCAATAATTTATCTCTTCTGATCTCCAAAAACAATAACTTTATAGGATTCAGGGGAGAAATAAAACTTCAAAATTTTGACACCAAAGTGGTAGCTCAATTTTCTTAGATACATTGCTTCTATTGTCTTTATAACTGGCCTGCAAGTGTATGATTTACTGTAATGATACACTTTCTAACCAGAAAGGTTCTGAGTAAAATCTATATCCTACTGTAGCACATTCAAGCATAAACAAAATACTGTTAATATTTAATATGAAATCAGCTGTCACAAATACAGCCAACAGTGAAAAAGCCATGATACAAATAAAATCCCTTTGTGTGATTCTCCCTATTTCCAGATGACAAGTTACTGTGAGGTGATATCCTATCTCTTAATAACAAACCACTTCTGTCACATAATGTTTATGTCATGTAAGTTTTGTAAATCAATAGTGCAAAAACTGGTTTGACTTTCTGGGAGAGAAAATGATTGATCGGCACAGGGAATAAAATACATTATTTAAATTAGAAAGACTTCATTTGATTGGAATGCCAACCCCATTTTTAAGTCATACCCTCATATAACCACATTAACCTCACTTGACATGACCTCAAATGCAAATATGTATTATTGTTGGCTTATAAAACCAAAGTCTACATTTGGATCTTGATGGATCTCTACCTTGAGTACTTCTCCACATATACAATTGTCATTTTTTCCCTAAATAAGAATAGGATCATTAACTTCATAGATTCAGCAGCCATTAAAAAAATCTCTTCTGTCATATATTCAACAAAATTCCTTGTCAAGAAATAATTGAGTATAAAGCCCAGAAGGCAGGATATTAGACTCCAGCATGGAATCTTGCCTATACCATATACTCAGATTTTTGTTTATTTGACCTGAATTAGTTGATAAGTCAAACACTTAAAATTAACTTAAGTCTCTACCGTAGTGGTTTTGGAGTAACTGATTACTTATATCTGAGAATTCATCCTCTAACAACATGGCCAACCAGGCTGAAACAGACCTGTCTCTCCCACTTGGTCAAAGGGGAATACTGACCTTCTACAGGGTGCAGTGGAGGCTGAAAGTTTTAAGCACTTCACAGATACAGGAGACATGGCCTAGGGCCCGTGGAAAGCAAGGAGCTGGAAGCAAGACCTCCACCAGATTGGAGAAGCCACAAGGAAGTTTTTTTTTCTTCCCAGGGCACTGGATGGCAGTGGTCAGAGGGGGAGGCGGAGGGTTTTCCTGTGAGAAATCAAACCTCACAGCCTGTACAATCTGAGATCCAAACATATACTATCCTCAAGTAGTATTTTCAAGCCAAGAAACTTAACATAAAAACTGTGAAACTCCTGGAGCTCTGCAAAACCATTGTGTAGGAACATTTCCACAACCCAGAGCACAGGGCATTCCTGCAGGGGCAGGAAGAAAAGCCGATAAGCTCGCAATACTCGAAGTTAGCAGAAAAGACGCCCAAGTAAACAGGCAATCCTGGTGTCGCTGGCTCTAACACAAGTCAACACAGAGTGCTGCGAGAGCACAGAGGAGAACTAAGAAATTACGGAGAAGTTCAGAGAAAAGTAAATCTTTATTCTCCTAGCGCTGCTAAGCTAGAGATTCAAAACACAAACTGCAGTGGTTGGGTTCCTTTGCTTTCACCCAGTGAAGGATTAATCCCGCGTGAATATTTTCCAGGGCTTTGGACCATCTGGTTTTTAATGTCTCAAGCAGTGGAGTTTCTTCTACCACTTCCTTTGAAAAGTCTTTTTTTGTGTGTTTAAAAAAAAAGTAAATCCTGGGGGAACTTGGCAATTGTTGTTAAAGTTGGTTTTTTTTTTCTTGTTACCTCTTTCTAAATACTTTCATGAATATAAATTCTCCTCTTTCCCTATGACGTGAATATACTATAATCTGTCCTCTTCCAAATAAACCAAGTTACCCACCTGAATGTTTTTTAAGAGTCTGTTTACGGTCTCCCTTACTGTAATCATTTTACTTTCATCTTCAGAATGTTCTTTAGGTGGTGTTCAAACCACATTTTGCTCCTTGAGTTTGATAGCAATGAATAAAGGGGTGGGTCTTTTCTGATATTTCTTCTATTGGCATAGACTTTGATCTTTGCTTCTCATCAGTCTCTTTTTAGTCTCTGATTACTTTTCAAAATTAGTCTTTATTGACTATTGCTAAGTCACTTCAGTCATGTCCGACTCTGTGCGACCCCATAGACGGCAGCCCACCAGGCTCCCCCGTCCCTGGGATTCTCCAGGCAAGAACACTGGAGTGGGTTGCCATTTCCTTCTCCAATGCATGAAAGTGAAAAGTGAAAGGGAAGTTGCTCAGTAGTGGCCAACTTTTAGCGACCCCATAGACTGCAGCCCACCAGGCTCCTCTGTCCATGGGATTTTCTAGGCAAGAGTACTGAAGTGGGGTGCCATTGTCTTCTCCATTATTGAATATTAGCTATATTTTATATTTCTATTTAACAAACTCTGAGTTATATTAGTCAACACAGCACTCCCCAGTGCCAAGCACAGTGCCTGACATATAACAGCTGCTTAATATCTGATGTATAAATAATTAATAATTTCTTGAAAGAATAATGACTAGCTTACATGAAAGTTGGGGGTGTTTTTCCCCATTTCATGTTGCATTTTCTTCACCCTTTTTAGTTCTTTCATTAAAAATTTAAATGATTTGAAAGCTTCAGAATACCTCCAAATTAATGCTGGGCTCCCAAGAAATATTAAATAAACAAGTAGGCTAAAAATGCACATATTTTAAAGTGTCTACACACGAATATCTACATGCTTGGGGGTTACTGTCTTACAGTTATATCTTAAGCCATATAGGGAGAGATCACGTTTTATTATGAGTGTAGATGACCTTCACCTCGACCCATGTAATCAAGCTAGGTTTCCAGGAAGAACTGAGATGTAAGGTAATTTGTGAAAGAAAAGATAAGCTGCCCAGGGAAGTGAAATGAGGTTATCTGGTGTATGAGAGAGTGTAATAGGCAATGTGAAATCAGGAGCAGGACATGTAAACAGTGGGCTGAGGAAAGGAGCTTACTTAATTGAAGGAAAGGGTGTGGAATAGAGAAGGAAACAAGGGTAATATAAGTCACAGCTGGGACTAGAAGTGAGCAAGCTGAATCCTGACCACAGCCTTCCTCTGTCCTAGATCAGTGACTCCTCCAAATACCCACTGAATCCAAGTAGGGGCTTGAAAGATAATTTTTAAACACTCCCCAAGCATCTGCCCAATCATTAATTCTTAACTTTTGTTCTCCCATCCTTTAAGCTGCTTGTGCAACTTTCCAGATCTGAGATTATTTTTAAACATGAAGCTCATTTTTTCACCAGTTACTCTGGTTACCAGCTTTTTGTCCTTGTGGATGTCAGCTTTAAAAAAAATCATAGTTACGATCCTGTGCTCTTTAGACTTACTTTACCTGTGGTCTTTAATGAATGAGTGCAAGCAAAGGAGAATGTCATTTTCTGGGAAATGTCTTGCTTAAGATGACTAACCTACCATAGGGAACTGGTAACTCAAGTTGATCCTGTGGCTCACAGTAGATGATCTATCTTTAATGGCACAAAAGATGGATGATATTAGAGCTTTTCATCACTCAATGTATTATATTTCACAAGTTTATTTATTTGAGACCATGCTCACTGGAAAAGTAACATTAGATTTTAATGAGGCTTTGGAAGATTGGTCATACTTCAAGATACCACTGATAGTATTCCAAGTACAATCACTCTTTTAGGATTCTATAGTCATTGGTGTTATTAGGAAAAGAATCATCATAGAGACAGAATTTCTCTGACTTTAACTAGTGGGCTCCTCTAACTGAAGACTACATTATTCAGATATTATTTATTGACTTTGAACAAGGAAAACACTGGCCTAAGTACTCTGGGGGATGTCAAGAAACATGAGATTTGATCCCTGCCCTCGAGGAGTTTGTAAAGGTTAAGTTATAATGATCCATCCATTTGCTTGTTTGCCGAATAAATAATCCCATGAAAAGTAAAATATGAATATAAGATTTACAGAACAGTAGATAACAACTTTGGGTAAACTCTGGGAGTTGGTGATGGACAGGGAGGCCTGGCGTGCTGTGGTCCATGCGGTCGCAAAGAGTCAGATACAACTGAGCGACTGCACTGAACTGAACTAACACGATTGTCACAGAGTTTTATGTCATTAATTTTCAAATGTATGATGCTACAGCAATTCAGGGAAGCAGAGGTAACTTCAGGCTGAGATGGACAGAAGAGGCTTTCTGGGGAGACAGGATTTGACATGGATCTGGAAATGTGGCAGGAGCTAGTTAGAAACTGAACTAAGAGCACTCCATACAGATGAAGTATAAGAAACATGAGGCTGGAAAAGTAGCGGATCTCTGGGAGAATGAATAGTAAGTTGTCTGTTGAATAGGAGAGTTGGTGCAGTGTAATAGAGGCGGACCTAGAATGTTCCAGTGAGCCTTAGAAGACCTTTGAATGTCCACGTATGGAGCTGGGGCCTTATCTATCCTACAGGAAGTGAAGAGCTATTCAACATCTTGAAACAGTGGAAATATATGACTTAAAAAACTTCTGAAATCTGTTTTTTGAAAAATATTTTCTTCACTAAATGAAAAAAGTATTAATTAGCTTAAAAAGGAGGTTTTTAATTCTTTTATATACATTGTCTCCTAATAGCAAATGAGATATTCCTGATAAAAGTATTAATGCTCAAAAAGGTGGAGGACATGATAATACTATACTGTGTTTAGTAACATACCATTCTAAACTTATAAAAATACTGTACTGTGTCCAATAAATAGACATAACCTTCAAGGGTATTTTAATTGTTTGTAATGGAATAACTACAAATAAGTCACCTAAACAAGTTTAGAGAAAATACTATATAAACCAACACTGTACAGTGGTGTAAGGAATATACAGAACAAATTAATATTTTCATTGTTTCTGATGGGGGACTACAAACATTCTATATGTGGCTAGGAAAAATATGGTGAAGGAAAACAGCAATACTATTTGTACTCTGGGATTGGTACAGTATGGTGTGGGTAGATGTAGATAGATATATGGACAGACGGGTAATGTTGATAGATCTTTCTATCTATATATGTTTAGCTTTTTTGTTTTTTTATAGTTAAATATTCATATACCCATTTCTCTGATTAAACTGCCACATATTTGAGGATGGAGTGTTCACCAGCTCACTATCCACTCTGCATCTGGTAGATAACGAAATATACTAGACTAGGAGCAGGAGACTTGGGATCCAGTTTCAGCAAGAGCTCCACAATACCACTCTGCAAATGCATTTTCTTATTCATCTATGAGAAAAGTTTTCTGCCTCATCTCAACTCCTATAATAGGGGATAAATGGGTTAATAGATGAATAGGTATAAGGAGTTGTCATTTCTTGGTAAGAATTCTAGTGAAGTTCTAAAAAAGGAGGAAAAAATCTATAGAGGACTGTTGTATTTGAAACAAAATCAAGGTCAAATTTCACTTCAGCTTAATAAACTCAAGACTGGATTTTCTCCCCCCGCTTTGTTAAAGGCCTTGCATTGCTCAACTGCAGAACCTGTGAGGCCAGATATGAAGAGTGCTTATATTTACCACTGACATTTTGTTGAACCTGTCCATACTTATTAATCATTGCTTTAAACTAAGCAGCTGAGGACTCTTAGGAAGTTGATTTTCCCAGCTGACCTATCTGCAAAAGTAGTGAAGCCTGATGCTCTCCTGCAAAAGACTGTCTCTACAGATGTGTGTCCGTGGAGAAATACACTTATGTGTGTATAGTTCCCTAGGAAATGGAAATATAAATAAAGGAGTCTGAAAATTTGGTTGTTAAATATTCTAAAACATCAAGAATTTCTAGTAATTCTATTTGGTTCTTTAAAAAAGAAATCTGATCTTTTTAAATAGGGTCTTCTCTTGTTAAAGTTTCTATTCCTTCCTTTATTTCTTTAATATTAGTAGTTTTAAATGATTCATTTTATATTCTTTGTTTTTCAAATTGTTCTCTCATCTCCAGTTCACTAGGGATTAATCCTCTCATTTGTCTTATTCCTCATCATATCCCTCCAAATATGTTTTAAAGCACCATGCCACAAGTTTTTATCTGTACTGTTTTCATTATCTTTCTGAACTATATATTTTGTAATTTCCTCTGTGATTCTCTCTTTTAACTCAAGAGCTATTTAGAAATTTATTTTTTCACCTCCAAACACAGAAGCTTGGGTATTTTAAACTACCTTTTTAGTATCTAATTAAATTTCATTGTAGTTAAAGAACACAGTCTATATGATACAGATTCATTGAAATTTCTTGAGATTTCAACTATGAACTTATATACTATAGTCAATTTCTGTGAATATTCTATGTGCATTGAAAAGAACATACCTCTTTGTAGATAGATAAGTCAATCAAAATTTTTTTTATTCAAATCTTCCATATAGTTACTAACTTTTTGCCTTGGTCTACCAGTTTCTAAGAGTGGTAAGTTAAAATCTCCCACAGTCATTTAGGATTTGTCAAGTAATTTTTTTATTTACAGATTTCAAAGTTATGTAGTTAGAGATGCATTTAAACTTTATCTTCTTTTACTATTATTATACACTGACATTTGCAGTCCTAACATTGCTTCACTTTCACTTTTCACTTTCATGCATTGGAGAAGGAAATGGCAGCCTGCTCCAGTATTCTTGCCTGGAGAATCCCAGGGACGGGGGAGCCTGGTGGGCTGCCATCTATGGGATCGCACAGGGTTGGACACGACTGAAGCGACTTAGCAGCAGTAGCAGCAGCAGCAACATTGCTTTATGGCTTACATTCTATATTATCTGATGTTAACACTACTGTAGTAGCTTTCTTT
Source organism: Oryx dammah (assembly GCF_014754425.2). NCBI lineage: Eukaryota > Metazoa > Chordata > Mammalia > Artiodactyla > Bovidae > Oryx > Oryx dammah. The sequence continues at coordinate 69,567,504 of NW_024070202.1, read as the reverse complement.
GACTAGGATTATCTGGTATATTAATTTTCATTCCCTTACTCTGAAAATTTTACATGGTTTGTTTCAGGAATATCTTCTCTAAAAATGCTGCTTTATTTTTTTTTAATTTGATATGATAATTTCTTTTAATAGATTAGTTTACTCAACCTATACTTTTATTACAATTATTCTTGTATTCGGGCTTTTTATATTTTATAAAATATACAATTTTTTTTTAAATTTTTATATTTTCTTTTTGCTCCTTTTTTTTTCCTGCCTTCTTCTGAATTAAAATGTTTTTCTGGGATCACCTTTTATTTCCCTTCTGTTGCTTTGGGAACCCTAAGATTGTATTCCTAGGCTTCCCTGGTAGCTCAGCTGGTAAAGAATCCACCTGCAACCCAGGAGACCCCAGTCCAATTCCTGTGTCAGGAAGATCCCCTGGAGAAAGGATAGGCTCACTCCAGTATTCCTAGGCTTCCCTGGTGGCTCAGATGGTAAAGAATCTGCCTGCAATGTGGGAGACTCGGGTTCGATCCCTGGATCAGGAAGATCCCTGGAGAAGGGAACGGCAACCCACTCCAGTATACTTGCCTAGAGAATTCCATGGACAGAGGAGCCTGGTGGCCTACAGTCCATGGGGTCTCAAAGAGTCAGACACGACTGAGCGACTAACACACTCACACACTTTCACTACGTCACATCTCTATCTTGCCCCAGATAATTGCAAGCTAAATTTACTTTTAACTCATTTTAAATTAAAATACACATTCATTTAAAAATAAGAGTTAATTAACATTGCTGATACATTTTACCTATTGCTATGTTCACTGTTGTTTCCTGGACTCTCCACCTTACCTCTGTTCACTTTTATTTTGGCTGAAGTTCATAGCAAGGAGCAGAGCCAGGATTCAAATCAATGTGTGTCCTGCAAAGTCCTTGCTCAACCACAACAATTTACTTTTCACAGATACAGAGAAAGATATTCTGTGTGTATGGGGCAAGGAGTGGAGCCAGCAGATAAGAGATAGATGGAGAGGAAGAGGGGAAGTGAAGGATGCCTTAAAAGAAGGTGTCACGATAGTTTTGACACTGCTGGAAGACAGGATTCATATATCAGAAAAGCAAAGACAACTAGCTCATGAGACTTGAATAATACATATACGTATATATACACAGGGTTTCCCTGGTGACTCAAATGGTAAACAACCTGCCTACAATGCAGGAGACCCAGGTTCAATCCCTGAGTTGGGTAGATCACCTGGAGAAGGGAATGGCAACCCACTCCAGTATTCTTGCCTGGAGAAATTCATATAAATATGTATGTATATGATATAAATAAACATGGGGAATTAGGGTAAGGTCATATGTCAAGGGGCTTGGGCTAGAATAGGAAGGTGTAGCTGCACCCATTTAAGGCCTGTGTAAGAATGCATAGGGATTTCGAGGACCTAGGTACAGTACCTGCCATAAAACAGATGCTCAAGGATACTTATGGAAAGAAAGAAAGAAAGCAAGAAGGAAAAAATGTAAACCCAAAAGGGAAGGCAGGAAAATAAAAGAATGAGAAAAGGAAGAAGGTAATGAGGAAGCAAGAAGAAAATGAAAGGAAAGCAATTAAAAGAAAAGGCAGAAGAAAATGAATAAAAAGAAGGGTCTCTTTTTTTTAAAATGTAAGCATTGTATATTTATAAATGGGCTAAAAAATAAAAGACAAAAGATTTGTATCAAGCTGTTAACAATGTGTACTTAGGGCAGAAGGTGAATGATTTCTACTTATTAACTTTATGCCCATCAGAAATATTTAAGGTTTTTCCAGTGAGCATATACTGTCTGTAAGCAAAGATTTAAAAATTAAGGGAAATGTGCAGAGAATAATAAAGAACCACCTGACGCAGCATGGTGTGACTCACCCTCAGGTGAGTGCATCTCCCTGATTCCCTCAGCACGGCTGCCTCAGTAACTCCCTGATGACCTCCAGGAGCAGAGAACATTCTTCCTGCCATCTCAAGCCCATTAATCTCCTCAAAGTCCAGGCCCCAAAAGGGAGGGAAATCTCATTATTGGACTTCCTCTCCTCTTAAAGCCACCTGTCAAATTCCAGGTGGCCTTGGAATTGCTTAGTCCTGCATTCTCCCAGGTGGCCTGACTCCATTCAAAAAGATGCAATCCTTTGCCCACAGGTCTTTCATTTCAGCCTCAAATGATAATAACCCTATCAGAACAGGATAAGCCAAGTGTCTATACAAGAAAGATACATATTTACAATATCAAAAAAGACTCTCCCGTCACAGACAGCAGTTCATGATAATAGAGAAAAATGCTTCCTTTTTTTTTTTTTTTTTAAATCTTTCATGGTCTTCTCATTTTTCTAAGACTGAGAGTCTTGAAGACAATTCAGTCCCTTGATGAAAACTGTTAACAGACAAGTCCAGCTGATCCCTTATAACCTAGAACCATTCTATGTAATCCTAGTTTTACTTTTATAAGAAAACCTGTGTTTTGTCCATAAAAATAAACTCATGTGAAGCATGGGTGACGTGTTTTTACAACTCATGAGACATAGATAAAAAGGTGATAAACCCATCTACTATACCCTTGTAACAGTTTTTCAACCTCAGCAGTATTGACATTTTGGGTCAGATAATTCTTTGTTGTGGAGGATGGCTGTCCTGTGCTTTGTAGGATGTTAAGAAGCATCCCTGGCACCTACCCACTAGATGCCTGTTAACACACACACACACACACGCACACGCACACGCACACACACACACACCCCTAGTTGTGGCAACCAAAAACGCCTCCAAGAATTCAATCATTAAATGCACCCATGGGATCAAAGTCTCCCCTGGTTGAGAACCACAGATGAAGTGCCAAGTTGCAAAAATAGGTTAATTTATTTCTCTACAATTAGAAATATATGTTTTGCACACACACAGGTATTTTGGGTTTTAATATGTGTTAAAGGATCTCTTGTAATGAAAAGAATTTGTTTGCAATGCCAACGGCAAAGTAGAGAAAAGCAACATGACAGACAAAATTATATCCCAAAGCTTCATGCTGTATTATGAAATAGGCAACATGAAGAATCCTAAAGTCACATTTATATTCAGCAAAGATAAAAATACAATTAGATGTGTGCAGTGGCCTTAATTCATGGATATTTTCCTTATATTCTATAACTTCAGATAATCCTCTCAGCAGAGTTCAGAGCTTAAACAACTACAAAATTTGACTTTAGTTATCTATCATATCATGTAACAGGACATCATATCACCATACTTTGTAATTCAGTACCATAGTTTAAGGAAAAAGAATGCCAGCAGGCTGTCTGGACTAATGATATTAAAATGCTGAATATATGTGATTCTATGAAAGTCAACTGGCATCTTTCCATTGCATTCCAAAGGAATAAGAAAAAATTGTTTGGTGAAATCAGGAATGATATTAATACCAGAGACTCTAAGGTCCTCTATAACATTATTAACTTTGTAATATGAGTAATAATTACTCAGCAAGAAAAGAAAGCTAAAATGTATTTGGGGGGGATAGGTTGTAATTAATTGCCTCTCATTTCATTTGCTGGCGATTCCTTCAAATTTAAATACTCAAAAAAAAAAAATACTCAAACACTTCTTTTTTATGTATATACATTAGCTTCATGGGGAAAAATTTATAGCTGTATTTCACTTTATATTCCATTTTAGATGCAGATAGTTGGGCTGAATAAATTTAAAATGTAATTGAATGACTAAAGAATAAAAACACCCTTTTCTGGCTTGGATAGTTCAATCTATCATTACAATATTAAAAAAATGAATGAAGTTTTTTTCTTAAATAGGTTAATGGGATTAGAAATTTATCTTCCTATTTTATGCTACCCTCTCTCCTCCAGTTCACTTGCCAGAAGAATTTCAAATGCAATTCCCCTGAAATCTACAGATTTTATAGGCTAACAAGCAGTTATCATTCCTGTTACCAGCTGATGCTATTAAGTCTACATCTTTAAAAGTCTTTTTGTTGTTCTGTTTCTGCAGAATGTCTTGATGTTTACAGAAAAAAAAAAAAAACATCCAGTGACATGGTTACTAGAAGAGAAGAGCAAGCTGGGCTGATTTCTGCAGGAGCTTCCCAAGTATTGTTTTCCTCTTTCAAGATTCAAATTAAAAAAAAACCATTCTCCTATATTTCTAATGAAAAAATGAACAATAACTTCTGGAATTTGTGCTAAGCCAAATGAACTCATTACTGTCTTATGAAACAGTTTAACACACTTTGATCAAATAATAACTTTGCAAATACAAAGATGCTATTGTAGTATCATCACATAGTTAACATGACTGGCCTATGCTAATAGGTACTAAGACATAAACGATGTCAAAGCATTAGGATATTTAAAGAAAAGCCAAATGTCTTTAATATTCCCCAGAAATGGCATTGTCTCAACTCTTATCTACATATGTATAAATACCATAAATGCAAAAAAAACTTACAAATTTATTGTTATTCTTTTGTGAAGTTAGTTAAAATTTAATGAACAAGAAATTAAACAAAAGCTGCTGTAATAAAGTTAGAATATTCTAACTAAAAAACAATTACAATGAAACTATTTACATTCCCATAAAATTATAAACATTTTTCAAGGGATATTTTGCAATACAATTTTTAAACATGTTTTCTTATTATGATTCTTGAGACTTAAACACTGCAGGTTTATTTCATATTTTAAAAAGACACTTGAGCAAGAGTTTTACTTTCTCAAAGGACTCTATGCTTTAAAGTAACATGTTGAGTGCTTAGATTTTTCTCCAAACACATTTTATGCTTCATCTTTCAACTAAGAGGATTAATTTTCAACTATATGTAATTGACAGAAAATCGTGTTGAAATGGTGAAAAGAAAGTGAAAGTCACTCAGTTGTGTCCAACTCTTTGTGACCCCATGGGCTATACAGTCCATGGAATTCTCCAGGGCAGAATGCTGGAGTGGGTAGCCTTTCCCTTCTCCAGGGGATCTTCCCAACCCAGAGATTGAACCCAGGTCTCCTGCATTGCAGGTGGATTCTTTACCAGCTGAGCCACAAAGGAAGCCCAAGAAATCTGGAGTGGGTAGCCTATCCCTTCTCCACCAGATCTTCCTGACCCAGTAATGGAACCAGGGTCTCTTGCATTGCAGGTGGATTCTTTATCAACTGAGCTATCAGGGAAGCCCATTGAAATGGTAGTATTAATTAATTCTGGGAATTTACCAGTCAGATTTCAGATATATACAGCTGTTAGTACAGAGCTGGAAAAATACTAACAGTTTGTAAGTACGCTCACTGCTTTTCCACTGTTTTAACCTCCTCTCAAAATTATATTCATAATTTACAGAAGTGAAAGCAATTAGCTTAACTCTTCTCCTGAAAGAGACAGCATTTTTGAAAGAAAAAAAAGTTACCTTCCTAGTTTTAGATATTTAATCCAACGAAAACTCTAAGAGCCAACTTTAGGGTTTTTACTAAAAAAAAATTCCCTCTGTAATGGCTGGCTCAAGCTCGACAAACTTGAACTGTGTGGACACTGAAGCGGCTCTCAGTTATACTAGGGAAGAAAGAAGAACTAGACATTCCACAGCTGCCTACCCCAGCTTCTTCCCAGGGGTACAGCTGCAGTCTCTATCAAACTCAGTCACTTTGTACAGCCACTGGGATCCCAGGCAGGGGTGTTGAATCCTAAAGCAGCTTAGATTTCTTCCAGTACCACAGCAAGAAGTAAGACTACTTCAAAAGTAACCTGTTATTTCCAATGATTATGTGGCTCCAGGCCAAAAAAAAAAAATGTGATGAAGACCATCTGCAGTGATGGAAAATAAAAGTTGTCTCATATTTTTAAGATTTCAAGCTACTTACAGGCGATCTTCCTTGTTTTTTTAGCATGAAAATGCTATAAATATGTGTCCTTTATTCCTGACCAATTTTTTATTTGAGGTGTGGGGAGAGGATGATCAACTTGAAGAAACCCAGAACTTAACTGACAGTCATTGTGGCATTTGTAGTGAGACCCACTCACTGCAGAGTTTTAAAGAATGAAGTATATATGACAATAGTATCATGTTTAAAGGTACAACATTCTTCCATTTTACATCAGTACACATTCTCACTTGCTCTTCTGAACCTTTTAAAGACTAATATGACAGTATTAGTGATATGGTGTGACTAAAAAAGAGTAGTCAGAGAATAAATATTCTTTCCTACTTGAGGATAGCTGATGCCACAGCAGATGCCATTTCCTTGGAATAAATCAGAAAGGAAGGAGCTACAAACATGTAGTTCTATTAAAATAATAGAAATCTACAAATTACCACTGCTCACAAAATCATGCTTTTATACTAAGCATCCTCTTCTAAGGTAGTAAAAGACAATACACAGATGCATATTTTGGTAATTTTTGTAGTGTCTTGGATTTATAATCCCATTACCGTCATTAATTCTTACTTGGTCAGAAAACCATTATTGTAATTCCATATAAGCATTTGCAGAATTTACCAGATATAATAATGAAAACAATAATGATCATGTTACAGTATATTATGGGCATGCTATGACTCAAGCACTGTGCTGAGAGCTTTTAGGTACATGACCTAGTTTACCATCATTCCCCCTCTTGAAATTATCCTTATTTTATAGATGAAGAAATTGACTTTTAAGGTCACTGAGTTAGTAAATGGTATAGGCAGAACTTAAACTTTTTGACTCTGAAGTCTATGTGCTAATTATTGAAGATCACATTTGTATATTAATTTTGAACATTTTAGGTATTTTTAAAGTTTATACTGTTGTTAAATTGTTTGAGTTAAAGAAAAATAGCTTCTCTATATGCTATGTCAGTTAAATATCACTTATATTGCTTATAATGTCTTTTTCTTCTCCAATGGCTGATTTTTTTAATAACCAGAAAAAGGCTCATTTCAACCTAGAGAATTAGTAATGCAATAATTCCCTAAGTGTTTTCATATTCTAAGTATCTAAAATTCCATATGCCTATCTTTCTGTTTGAGGCTATCAGACCGGCAAGTCAAATTAAGACAATTAAACCTATATTACATAACAGATACTGAGGCATATAAACACTAAATCATGCCTGAAAATGTAGAATGATAAAATATCAAGTAAGAAAACTTCAAGCCTCAAAAGGCCTTTGTTTACAGTTCAACAATATTCCTCCAAGACAATGCAACACACTACAGCAAGGAGGAACACATGAGGCAGAAGTTGTTGACATATGGGGTATGCATAGAACTTCTGGTTAATGGAAGTTCCAAGATGTATAAATAAAAAATGATGTGTGTGAGTTGCTGGAAAAAACTGTAAGGCAAGTCAATTTTTTAATTAAAAAATTATGTAGCATAAACAATGCTAATGAGCCAAAAGTCCCATGAGATTAGGACTGTATCTGCTTCATTTTAACATTCCATTCACTTTTCATAAATGTACATCCACTCACTTGAAACACTTCAAGCAGAACCTTTTGTAATATAGAGTTTTGAAGATTTTCTTTGTCCTTGTTTTTAATATTAATAGTTCACCATTTTCTTCTCAAGTTGTCAACTTGATGATATAGGGCATTTTTTTAAAGCCCTAAAATCCTTAAATGAATCACCATAAATAAATACCTGGAAGTTCTTCATAAATTTCATCATCAATTGGCAGACTCCTTGTTGGTGAACTACTTGGGAGAGGATGATCGACATCATCGTACAGCTCTCCTCTTTCCTCATCATCCTCAGGAATAACATCAGACCCCATATCTACAAAACATGTTTCAGGAAGTAAAACTTTAAAGAATGCAAAAGTGATTTTCCAAACCTTATTACCCAAATTAATGCAGCCCTACAGAGTCACAATATTGATATATGTTAGTTACATCCTTAACTTGAACATTTTAGAAATTGATTTATGTATAAACACGTGAATTTAAAAGTTACTAAATGGTACTTGCAGAAAAGATGCTTTTATTAATCTGAAGTCAATGGTATGTATTACCAGTCATGTTCTGCCAGTCATTTCTCACAGAAGTCAATGAGCTTCTGTATATGAAACTCCAACTTATTCAGTTATTCAATACTCAAAGACTGTGATACCTTGTTCAATGGGTTGCTCTTACCTTGTAACACAAAGTTCAGCTGCTGCACCCATTCTTCGGCATCTTTGGGAGAAGCTGCAGTGAACTAAGGATAAACAAACAATAGCAATAAAAAAATCACCACCGTAATGAAAAGTATGTTGCCTCCTTTTTGTTTCTATAAGACCATTAGTAATTCTTTTCATGTGTAGTACTACTTTTCTTGCAAGGATGCTTCTTATAATGTACAGTTAATTTTGACAAATTTACGTAATTGAAGCAGAGGATGATGGATTTGAAACTCTGATCAGCAGCTGGCAGCTGTGCAGGAAAAAAAGCCGCTTCTCTTCATCAATGTCAAAGACAGAACTGATGAACAAAATTTGCCCTTGACAATTAGAAGACACCCATGAATTTCTTTAGACTGCTGGGTACAGCTTTCTTAAAAATGTTCTTGTCAGATTCCAACACATTAACTGACAACTTAATTAACTGGCTTTCAACTGCAATCTCAGATATTTAAAACTTATTAAACATACATTCCATATTGATGCTAGCTGATAGCTCTTGACTTGCAGAGCTGATATGTGTCTTTACCTTCATTTTCTCCCACAACTCTAAGCAATACAATATGCATTAACACTCTGATATTTTTCTTTTGATAATTTCACTCTTTCTGCCATGTAATTCTTTTAAAAAATCACTCAGTTCCATTAAAATAGGTATAAAATGCAACATGGGAAGTAATTGATGAATTACATATTCTCCTGTTCTCTTTCAAGAAGATATCACTTGAACTAATCTGAATTTTTTTAAAAAATCTATTTCCTCTTATATGAATCTTTAATGTTTAAAATCCTGTGTTTTATTATTATTATTAACCTGTCAGGAAGAGTTGTTTTAACAAAATGTTAATGTCTTCAAAAATGAAATCAGGAAGTCTTATCAACTTAATTTCAAGGCAACATAAAAACTCCAACCTGATAGATGCGTTTATCAGGAGCAGAGATTTCAAAACAGCAATCTTTCTTTCCATCCTTCCTAAGAGTGTTATTCATCCTGACATTGTAGCCGTCTATTGCAAATTCACCTTTCTGCTGTTTGTCTGTTTAAGATGAAACAAAAGTTAGAATTTCATTTACTATAGTGAATATAAATGTCTAGTTGATTAATTTTTATATAGATTTTTTGATAAATTCTTGGAAAGAATATTTTTGGTCACACTGCTTTCATAGTATAATGCTTAAGTAACATTTCTAGCTATTGCTTTTAATTCTAGAGGTATTTGGAATGGTTGAGTTTAAAAAGGACTTCTTAGGGAACCAGAAGAAGATGTCTATAGATGGTGGTCTTATTCAGAAGGAAGCAAGCAAATATGACAATTTCACGTAGGGAAAACCCAAGATTGGAACTCAGAACTTGCTAGACAAGCCCACTACAAATCCATGGCTCTTTCAGATTTAGTACACCAGTGGGAAAACTTGTCTAGTTGAAAACCTGCTGGGCTTTTATTTACTATTAACTCTTTTCATCACCACCTTCCAATTCCCCCCACCTCCAAAAGCTTCTAAGACACAACTTTTCTGTTTTAGAAAAAACCCCTAAATTGGAACAAATCAAATTCTAATTTTAAAAAGCAAAGCAAAACAAAACTACTAATTATAAAAAAGATGTGAGGGAAACAAATATTTGAATGGAGAGGAGTGATAAAGCAAGTAGAGAAGCATTTCTTACCAAAACAAAAGTAGGTTTCATAACCAGTCAGTGAACAGTTAAACTAGTAAAACACATTTGAATCCCATATGATGAAAAGTCAAAAGAAAAGATGACTTCAGTTTTAGCCAGATATTACTATAAAGACAAATAAAGTAGGAATACAACAAAGGATTTAATGCTGAAACTGAAATTAGTCACCTTTCCCACTTTATCCAGTTATATGATTTTGAGAGAAAAGAGGCACTGCTATAGGATTACTTTCTAGGGTAATGTACAATATTAAAATTCTGAATAAGAACAACTGAACTTTCACTGAGCTCAGGGGAAACAGAGAAATACTCTTGTATCATACAGTACAGGGCTCTCTCAGCTTACAGCACCAGTAATATATTATCTCCTTTTCTTACGTATACTAATGTAATGCCTGAAGTAAGAAGCATTTTCAAAAGGTCACTGAGATTATATCTTGTTCAAAACATCAAAGGAAAAAAAGTACTAACTCCTGACTTAAATCTGCATATTCTGATCATATTTGTCACAATTTACATCTCTTTAGATAATTGAAAAGCAATTCAAATTCAAAAATTTGAAGTTTGCTTTGTAGAAAAAGTCTACATTAAACTCTGTGAGGTGAAAACTATAAAAATCAGACTAAGAATTTCCCAAAGCATGTTTTATTGGATATTAACAGGTTTCTATGACCCAATAAGTTTGGGAAATGCTGAATTAAACAAAGTTATACAGGTTTTGTTAGTCCAGGCCTTCTTGAGGTCCTTAATATACTTATATACTGATCAAATTTCTATGAGAAAAATTTAGTATGCAGCATTTCCCAAAATTATTTATCAATGGAACCCTTTTTGCACAGAGTATTTTATGGAAACAATACTCCCAGAACATAATTTGCAAAATGCCTAACTAGAAAAATATTGGGGAAAGGGTATTAAAATAATAATTATTGGTTAACTACTGTTGGTTCTGAAATTTTCAAAGAAAAATTAATCATTTATTCATTCATTCAACAAATATATACTGAGCACTTAAAACAAGTAAGAGAGCATTACAAGCATGGTGAGACAAAAGCCAGTGACACTGTACCAGACCTTTCCCACCTTCCCACTGAAACACACACACCCAACACTTTCCCACACACCAGATACAAATATAAGCGCTCGAGGAATATTAGTCAATGATCCACCACAAGGAAAAAGGATTTACTTTTCGCTATAAAAAATAGAAGTTGTTGGAAGCAAAATATCAAAGACTTACAAGACAGTTCTGAGAGATTTCCTTAGACTTCCCAGGGAGCAGCGGGTGTGGGGAACATAGAATTTTCAAGGACCAGTTGGAGGAAAGAGGCTCCAGGACCGCACAAAGTCTCAATCACTCTACTCACCTAGTCCAACTGATCGAAAGTCCAGGCTTCCTATCTCCAAGCTGGGGCTAAAATTCTTAGCAATATAACATGAGTGGGGATGGAAGAGCACATGGAGTGGGAGTTTATGTCTGCAGATGCAAAATCAGCACTACAAAGACTGAGTTGGGAAGAGCTGTGATGAGCAGGATACCTTCTTATGCTAGATTATTTTTAGACAACTCCCACCCAAAAATATGCTATGTACCATATCAGATGTTCTGTTAGAGTCTAACAGGAGGACATGAGCAGCCTCTAGTCAGATGAGCCAGAGAAAAGTCACTAACCCAATTGAGAGGTAAGCATACTGGATTATAGAGACTAGAATATCTATTACATATATCCTTGGCCAAGGATAAGTTAAAGAGGAAAAATCAACAAATGAAGACAGGTGTTACAAAAATGTTATGTAATACAGAACCATAACACAGCACTGAAGATATAGAAAGCAAGCACAAATGAGAAACAGCAATAAACTTTAGACAATTGGTTTGCATCTTTTATAAAGTTAAAAAAAATTCTGAATGAAATGAAATAATGTAATGTAAGATAAAAAGAGGAATGACTGAGACATGGAAATTGAAATGGAGCTGGTAAAATAAGGGGAAAATGCTGTATAAGGGAATAGAAAATGCAGCAGCCAAATTCATAATGTATAAGGTGAAAAAATTTGAAAATTGTGAACACTGTTGAAAAATAAGATCAGGTACATGTTTTAAAAACTTCCTCAGTAGGCGGTGGGGGGGGGGGGGAGGCGGCGAAGAATAAGGGGAAAGATGAACAAAGGGAATATGATGAACATGGAAGACTGACAAAAATACAACATAAGAATAATGGGTGTTCCAGAAGAAGGGTAGCATATAAAACAGTGCCAATAATCAAAGATATAACAGAAGAAAATTATATTCCATCAAAGAAAGACTTAACAAAAAAGTGTTGCTTAAACAAGTAAAAATAATAAGAAACTAATACCTAGACCTAGTCAGCTGATTATTGAGTGTTTGAGGATAAATAACGACTCCATAGATAGCAGCCCACCAGGCTGCCCCATCCCTGGGATTCTCCAGGCAAGAACACTGCAGTGGGTTGCCATTTCCTTCTCCAATACATGAAAGTGAAAGTGAAGTTGCTCAGTCGTGTCTGACTCTTCACGACCCCATGGACTGCAGCCTACCAGGCTCCTCCGTCCATGGGATTTTCCAGGCAAGAGTACTGGAGTGGGTTCCCATTGCCTTCTCCAATCATATAAATATCCAAGTGGGGGTTAGGAACATGATAACAGAAAATGAAGAAAGATTCTTAACTCTTTCTCAGCTTTTTCAAATCCTTAACAATAAAGTAGCCATATTTCTAATTAGTCAACATGAGTTAGGAAGTTCAAGACAAAAAATGGGCAGACATGGCTATGCTAAGACTCCACTCTTCTCCATTCACATCAGCATCTCTTCAGGACAGAGAAAAAAGAGAAAATCTTAGCATCATACGGTACCACAGCAATTTACATAGCGGCTAGTTCCCCAGTACTTTCTGGGGCAGTTTCAAAGACACTTGTTGACTTAAACATAGTTACATGCCAATCAAATAGGAAGCAAGGGCGTAGAAGTTCATTTATACATAACCGTAATAGACTGATCAGATATTTTACCTAAGTAAACCTCCCAACTAGCAGAAGTTTGAGTTTAGCACTTATAAGTGCCAAAACTTTATAAACTGTTGGATTTTGTAATGGAAATCATCTTGAAATATATGACAATTCTGTTAAACATAATTTAACATTTTCTTGATGATCTAGTAATACTAATTTGAGTATTAGTTTTTATAGTATGTTACAACATGTTCATGCCCTCAGGATTTTTGAGGTGTCTGTCCTGCTATTAAATTTCTCTCAGCTTCTGTTTCACACTTTAACCTCACCTGTATTATGCTGTTCGAATTTAATGTCTACAGAACTGAAGACTGCCAGGAGAAACTAGGTAACAAAATCTGTTAAAGTGGCAACTTAATTTTACACAATTCTAAAACAGTTGGTTCAAGGTAAAAAAGCAGTTGGCTCTGATCTCTTATAAAACAAAATGCATGACGTTAATGGTAGCTATTTCCTCCTACTACTTCACTGACTTTTAGGTTTACAGCTGTGTTCTGGGGTGGGAGGTGGGGGTGTGGTTAAGGGACAAAAAGGATGTATCATAAGAAATTTAATACAGCATATCCCCTATATATCTTGAAATAATTCTAAGACAGAGAAGGTGTGTATTATATCCCCAGCACTGATGAGGGGAGGAAAAAAAAAAACCTTAAAATAACCAACTTGTTCTCAGTCACACAACCAAAGCAGTAAAAGCCAGGACTGTAACATAAGTCTGATTCCAAAACCTTGCTTTTACAACCATTTCACACTGTCTCCTAGAAAGTGTTTCTCAAAATATATTTCTAGAATCACCTACTGTAAAATCATCTCGGATGCCTGTTAAAAATGTAGAAATGGCTACCACTCTGTAATTCCTGTACAGGATTCCCTGGGGGTATGTCCAGGAAAGCAAGTTTTTAGCAAATAACCCAGGTGATTTTTGATATACATTAGTGTTTGCAAAACCACTGTTTGAGGAGATATAATTTATGAAGTCTCAGTTGATAAGTGTTACAGCTTGTATCTCCTCCTGCAACATGGGCCCAACTTTCTCAGCTTGCTTTGCTCATCTCTTAAACAGCCATGATGGTTATGCTCTAAATTCTGCTCTTTTCCTGCTTTACAGTACTCATTGGGCAACCTCACCCAATCCCAGGGATTAAATTCCTATCAATATGCTTGTGACTCATAATTCTCTATTTTCAGTCCAGCTTCAGAACTGAATATCCAAATCTTCACCGTCTCACTATCCATGTTTCACCTCTTGAATGTCTTATAGGCACAAGGTATATATCATGCCCACAACAGAGATCATCTTATCCTCATTTACGCTTTACTTGTGATCTTTCCTGTTGTGTCCTCCTACTACTCCATAAGCAGTACCTCCATTAAGTGAAGCCTCCAAACCAGAAAATTGAGCATCGTTCTTAATTTCTCCTTTTTCTTCATCAAGTATTGCCATGTTATCTCCCTCTGCCCGACTGTTGCTGCTGCTGCTAAGTCGCTTCAGTCGTGTCCGACTCTGTGTGACCCCATAGACGGCAGCCCACCAGGTTCCCCTGTCCCTGGGATTCTCCAGGCAAGAACACTGGAGTGGGTTGCCATTTCCTTCTCCAATGCATGAAAGTGAAAAGTGAACGTGAAATTGCTCAGTCATGTCTGACTCTTAGCAACCCCATGCCACCTCCCAAAAGCTAGCCAGTCCTATTTTTCTAGCAAATATGCTTGTTTTTTTTCTTTTTTGCTGGCTCTGCAGAATATATGCTTAAAACACCATCCATTCTCCTACCATTTAAAATACAGTATAAATATAGCAACTAAATAATTCTAAATCATTTAGCACCCCTATGAGTTATGACCATTTGTCATTTGAGGATCTCTAGCATCTAAGTATCTTTCCTATTTTTAGTCCTGAGATCTTTAGGGAGGAGAGCTCACTTCCCACCACAGAAGCTGGAAGGAGGTTAGATTTTCCCTCTTTCAGATCAGTCAAGCAGATACGCCAGCCTGGGACCTAAATCTGAACTGAATAATAAAGAATCAGGGAGGAGCTCAGAATCCATTTCCATTAGCAGCGCCTTCATTGATTGGCAGCAGTGTACAACAGCAACATCACAAGTCCTGCCTTGGCTGGGCCAGCAGTGTGTCCCAGACAGACTGTCCCTGGAGGTACAGATTCGGCTGAAGTTCCAGCCACCTCACCTCATTTAGTCCCTGCCTGCTTTTCTGAGCCCAGTTGTTTAGCCTTCTCATCAATTCTGTCTGAGAGCTGATATTCACCCAATAACTTCTTTTTGTGTGTAAACAGAGTTGGTTTCTGTTGTTCATACCAAGAATGCTAATTTGGTACAAATGGTTAGCAAACAGAAAGATATGACACGTGTTCAGAAATTTTTTATGATATCTGCTTGTTACATTTAACAAGGCCTTTCCCTCTTAGTGATTAACTCATGCTAGCTTCATAAGTATTAATGCTCCCTAGTAAGAAAGAGGGAACTACACCCCTTAATATTGTGGAATTATGCCCACTAAACTTTATCCAACTGATCAGTAAGTTGTTCTATGCCTTCAGTTAAAGACACACAAACATTTTCTCTGTTTACATAGCTCACATAAATGAGTTATACCATGAGGAAATATCAAATAATACTAAAGTGAAAAATACTATATGACATATATATTTATTACTTAAGGGCCCCAAATGGCTCTGAAAAACAAACACAGGCAATATGTATAGGTCCAAAGGGAAGCACTTTAGTTAGAATTATAAGTTTGACTCATATGGTCCAGTGGCAGGAAATTTTAGATATTTCTAAAGCCTTTTATTTTTCTGTAAAATAAAAGTACATTATAAGCATAAAAATCAAGTGGTTTCTGTATGCAGCCATACACCTTCAACCACAGCAATAAATCTGATTTAAAAAACAGTGCAGTATGAGGTAGCTGTTAATTGAGAGTAAATAAATTACAGGCATTCTTGTAGACTGGAATTTAAATGTTTCTACTTCTGGAGGGCTATTCCTACTTTCCCTCTACAGCTTCCCTGGTGGCTCAGGGGTAAAGAATTTGCCTGCCAAGGAGGACACACAGGTTCCATCCCTGAGTCAGAAATGTCCCCTGGTGAAGGAAATGGGAACCCACTACAGTATCCTTGCCTGGGAAAACCCCATGGACAAGAGGAGCCTGGTGGCCTCCATGGGGTTGCAAAGAGTCGGATACAACACTTTTCCACTACAACTGAAATTCAGATAATAATTATAGTCTATTAGACTATAATAGACTATATACATATATACTATATATAGTATATATATATACTATATATACATATACGTATACCTATATACACATAGGTATTGTTAAGATAAATATTATATAGGGAATGTCTTAATATCCTATACATGTTATCCTCTTAGAGCCTTCTATGATAGAGGATTAATGACACTGCTGCTACACAGGCAACATGAAAATGGCTAAGAACATCTGAGATAACTTGTGTCTCCTTCATGCACTTGCAGTGGTAAACAACTGAATTCTCAGCCACTCTGAGCTTCAAAGCACATCTTGCCTCCAGTCTCACCTTCTGATAGCTGTCAACATGATCTTTCTAACATCCAATCAAAGTTTGTCATACCATCTACTCACCTGCAAGGCTTAGAAACATTAACTGTCCCTTATATAAAAAAAGGCCAAACTTCTGACTAGGGAATTCACCAGCTTGGTCCCACCCCTTCCCGGCTCATCAGCCCTCGTGTACACACTCACGTATGTCTTCAGTCCATGTACAGATGGATGTGCTCAACTGCTCAGCTGTGTCCAGCTCTTTGTGACCCCATGGTCCTGTGTCCATGATCTTATCACGGCAAGAATACTGCCGTGGTTGCCATTTCCTCCTCCAGATATACAGATGTATAGATATATTTTAAATCAAACCTGTCCTATTTTACTGCAAACTGACCCATCATCATCAAAACTTTAATAAGACTTAATTTGTACGTGACTATTTCCTCATGTTGAAGAAGTCCTACTAAATATCAGATGTACATTTTAACTTCTCTGTATTGCTACAGGGTAATAAAGGTCTTTTATTTAACATTTATTTTGATAGATTTTAAGTTAGTATTGTATATCAAAATTATTTCACTTCTATCTGGTCAAATTATTTCTATTTCTTAAGCAACAACAAAGATATCATCTTTCCTTTTACAAACAACATTATAATATGAATTTTTTAAATGCCAGATTTGATTTACACATTTTATATATACTGATGATATAATTATAAAATGCTAATGCTCTGACCCAACAATTTGCCTCTATCAAATGAATCAGGAAGAAACGTAAGCTTTTATGGCTGTTACTAAAGTTGTTGTTATAAAACAACAGAATTTCAATTATACAAATAATATTATCATTCTAGCAATATTTTGTAGGTACTAAAAGAGAACTATGATGCTATTTCAACATCAAAACACTTTATAACTGTCATTCTCACTGATTGAACAGCTATGTCCTATTTTTCCTATCAGTGGTTAAATTGTAAGGGAAGTAAGAGAGCAGAGAGGTCAACTTCAATGGAAAATTTTATTTCCCTGCCGAGATAAAAACTTTATTTTAAATTATCTGTTAAAAGTAATTAACCTCCAATTAAAATAAATAAATTTATATTAAAAATGCACAAACAAAAATGCCAAATATCAAAAAAAAAATAAATAAAATAAAAGCCCTGTTTTCTACTGACTTTCATTTTATATTGAAAAGATACTATAATGAAAAAGTTAAAACCACTGATACGCTAAATAATTTTTGATGTACATTTAGAATGACTCTTGTTTGAACCAAGGCTACCTGAAGCTGCCACATACTATATAGTGCTAGGGTTTTCTTTAACTGGGGAATGGGGGTAGAGACAGCAAAGCCCCTTAGGTGGAAAGAAAAGAGATACTTTGTACAAACTAACTACTACCCCCTTAAAAGTGGGAGGAGATTGGTTCATAATACTGATCCATGATCTCATAGAGGTTAAACAGAAAAATATGAGTTTGGAACAGGTTCCTAAATGAGCCATCACTTACAGGCATGTTGGAAGGGCTGGTAACCACCAAGTTAAGGAAAAGAGCATGGCTTTGGAGCGATAGGGACCCGCACTAAATCCTCAATGTGCCTCTCAGCAGCCCGTGATAACCTCTCTTGCCTCGACTAGTTCAGTGCCCCCCACTAAAACCAATTCTGGTCATAGAGTCCTACGCTTAAAAGCCATATTCAAGATAAAACACTTAGCAGGGCCCTTATTCTCATAAGGCTCTTGTCAATCTGATCCTAACCCACTTTTTTAGTCTTTTGTACTCCCTCCTTTCACTCTCTGTGACAGTCTTGATAAATGAGTTGCGTCATGACAACCAAATGAAGAGGAAAGAGATGAAAACAAGGATGTGATTTCACAAAGTGAGAAAGTATATTATACAAAAGTATGGTTTATATATATATTATCTTAAATGTTTTTTTATATATATATATATATATATATATACACACACACACCTCATAAAGGCCGCAAATGATCATGAATGATAAGTACAGATAATATTTATGGGTACAAAGGTAATAGTATTATTCACCCTAGAGGCTGGAACTAGTCTTTCTAAGCCATGATTATCTTGATAGGCCCAAATGTTTTTTGGAACACAGTGAATTAGAAAATGTGAACCACATAACTGTCAAAGAGTAACAAAGTACAGTTTAACCCAGTAAGTGGTATCAACTTTTCTGCACCTCTGTAATCCATTTATCTAAATCCTACTTAGCTGGAGGATCATAATTCTCATATATCCAAATAGCTCTTTCCAAAGTTTAGATTAATGGTTCAAACATACAGTAAACACTGATGTACAAATTAGCTATCTGGTGTCACATATAAAAACAAAAATTTCATGTGACATATACATTTCCTTGGGAAGAAAACAACACTAAGGAAATTAAGATCATGTCAAACAAGTAATTAAAAACTGTCTGAAGATAGATACCCACCTCCCAAGTCCCTAAAAGCCAGAAGTGGCCAAGAATTCCAATGAACTGCTAAAAACAGATCTGAAATCTCAGTGGAAACAGGAGGCTTCATAGTGACAGACAGGGAAGAGCTTAAGGAAATATAAACCAAATCTTCACAGATCCACATAAAAAGGGAATGAGAGAATAGTAGTTTTTAAAAAGCTGTGGTAGTGGCTAGATGGATCACAAAGTACTTAAAATACAAATTTAAGAGAATATTACCACCTCAGGCCTCAAAAAACAAGAATAGAAATAGGAATTTAACTAACCTGGGTTTGATCCCTGGGTTGGGAAGATCCCCTGGAGAAGGGAAAGGCTACCCACTCCAATATTCTGGCCTAGAGAATTCTATGGACTGTATAGTCCATGGGGTCGCAAAAAGTCAGACATGATTGAGTGATTTTCACTATCACTTTCCCCTCAAATAACTAGAATTTATTTAGAGCATTAGCTCTTGAAATAAATATAAATGTGTCTTGGGGATTACATTTGGGGATAAATTATATTAGATTTGGGGAAGACTCTTGCTAATTTTTGACCTAACAGTTAGTATATACCAGTTAGGACTATGAGTGATGGAAACAGATATTAGTATTCATTGATTTTTACAGAAATTAGAAATGAGAAGCTTAACTAACCAAAGTCACAAGGATTTGAAACCTCCCTCTCCTGGTCTTATGAAATAGAAAAAATTTCTTCACAGAAAAGTAAAATCTTGATCTCAGTTCACACTACTGTACAAAATTATATTTCTATAACAGTAACACCTTTATTATCTATGATAATCATAATTTAACATGGACTCTAAATTTTCTGATAAAATCATCTACTTAATTAAGTCTTAGCAGAAGAAAGAAGACTGGTGATAGTTGTTTATAGTTTACATTTCATGGATACATTACAAATGAACATGTAAATTAGTAACAGAATGCAACTAGCCACTAAATTAATTTCTAACTTGATAATCCCACTAACCAAAAGGTAGGACCAGTTTCTAGCATCATGCATTTATTTCAAATTTATCTGAAATATAATAATCATATCTGCCAATTTGATAATTAGGAAAAACCCTAAAATTTGAAAATAATATCAAATGAAATATAAACTTTCAAATGATACCGATAAGTAACAATTTCATGAGAAAGTTTATATTCAGTGATATTGGACTTTTATGCCTTTTTATCTCAAGTGTTCTTTCTGGAAATGAATGCTATATAACCCTTACTTTATAATATTCAACTTCTGACTTGTTTTTCCTAGATAAGAGCAAAACTAAGAAAGCTTACATTCTTTAAATTTTAGTATTTAATGGCTTTACTTGTTTAAATAATGAACTTAAAATTATGTTAACTATGATTAAGTTATTAATTAGCAAATGAAGTTACAGAATGTTATTTTATTGTTTCTAAATTAGTGCAGTGATAATAGTGGTTAAGAGCATGGACTCTAAACATTATGTTTTAGGTTCAAATTTCAAAACTGCCATTACCATCTCTGGGACCTTGAACAAGTTACTTAATCTCTCTGTCCTCGGTTTTCCAAAAATTAAAATAAGTGGGACTAATAATGGTAGCTACCTCACAGAGCTGTAGTTAAATGAGTTAAAATAACTTAAGTGCTTAGACAGCTAAGGTGCTTAGAACAGTAACACACCAACGTTTGTTGTCACTTTAATCTGTAAAAGAAGCTGAGAAAGGAGTTGTGCGTATTTCATTGTTATCTAAATTTTATTTTCCTCCCTTCAAAACTTGCACAACCCTAATGGTCTTAACTTTTCAGATATTCTACAATTATAGCCTGCAGGTAAACAATTCCTAAGGTAAAAGGCCACACAGATGAAAGTTTTCTCTTTCCTAATTTGATAAAACACAGTTGTGTTGACTTTTAAGGCACTATGAAATTTAGAGCATTTGTCAAATAATAGAATTATTAATTACTCTTAGGCTGTAATATTACAATTCTCAGTTATTTTTTCTCTATTTGTCTTCAGTTTGTTCTGTACCAAAAAAGGGAGGTAGCATAAAATGCCCCCCAAAACCCTCATGCAATAGAAGTTTATACAACTGAACACCAATACTACTACCTTTATCACTTCCATAATAATAGAACACTGTTTTACTGAGAGCACACCACCGTTTCTGCCATTCAAATCCCAGAAAACTGTGATCTACAATAAAGGGAGAAAAGAAACAGTTTAGATAATATACATTACCTTTATAAATATAGTGTGATTTCCCTATTGTAAAAGGAAAAGTTAATTAACATGATTTCTAAGGTTCCTTTTAGCTGTAAAATTCTATGACTAATTAGTTTGTGTCTTCTCTTCCAAGACACGAACAAAGCTAAAAGGAATACACTGAAGCAGAGATGGGGTTGCTATATTTGTGGGATCAACTACATGGCTAACAAACTTTCCTGACAGGAATAGTCAAAAAGGCATTTGTCTATAAGGTCTTAAGATAATTGATTCATCTGGGTCACATTTTCTCATCTGTCATAAAAAGGAGGGAGGAGGAGTTGACCTAGATTATTTCTGTTATCTCTTTAGGCTTTAAAATTCAGCTAGGAAAGCTAAGAAAAGCAAATGGAATATATATATAGGAAGCCCAAAGGGACTTCCTAAGAGATAAACTGAATGGTAATGAAGAGGCTTTCTGCTTTTCATTTCTTATATCATAATACTACCTCCATATTTCATTTCTATTATATATTGGTGTTGAAAGAGTGAGACCATATGGTCAACTCTCAATTATCATAGCCAATAGAGAGGAACACTGAAAGAATAACAGAAAATGGCAGAAAAATATACTAAGCTTGATCTGAACCATACCAAACATGGCATATGTCAGATCAGGAAAAAGATAACCCTCTGCTCAGCCTGGTGGGATAACAGTGAGAAGTCCCATCCTGGAGATACAGTCAGGGCAGGAAGAGGCGGGAAACAGCTCCTGAATCATCTACAAATACCCAAGGCTGACAACAATAAACTTGATCAAATGTTTTATTTTGTTCTTAGAAAGTACTCTGAGCGGAAAGATGTATTTTATAGTTGGGATAATGTCATTAGATTTTCTTAGAGTCTTAGGTTTTTAGATTTTTCATTAGAATCATATAATTTACCTTTTCTGCGTTTTTCAAGGTAGCCAGCCTTTAACACAAAAGGAAGGTCCTGGGCTGCAATTGGAGGAAACTGGTTTCCTATGGAAGGTAGGGAGCAAAAAAAGCAGTGAGTAATCCCTTTTAGAAAAATCAAATATCAGATCCCATTAGATTCAGTATATTTTTAATTACTCAAATTAATTAAATCCAAGTCTATTAGTTTTATTTCATATGTATTCCAAAGACTAGTCCCTCTCTACCTCCTGTGAATCTCAAGAGCAAAAAAATATTCTGTACTGTTACATCTTAATATACTATGCTCCCAAATGCACAATAATATTATGTAACTTAATGATCTCTAAAGGGTAATACTTTTTGACCTGCATTCTCTAAGGAATGGACTAGGACACTGTTATAAATAATAGTGTTCGATATCTTTATAAATTCATTGGAAATATACTACAGTTGCTTCAGCATTTTACTAGAATGCTGCTGCTGCTGCTGCTAAGTCACTTCAGTCGTGTCCGACTCTATGCGACCCCATAGACGGCAGCCCACCAGGCTCCCCCGTCCCTGGGATTCTCCAGGCAAGAACACTGGAGTGGGTTGCCATTTCCTTTTCCAGTGCATGAAAGTGAAAAGTGAAAGTGAAGTCGCTCAGTCATGTCCTACCCTCAGCGACCCATGGACTGCAGCCTTCCAGGCTCCTCCGTCCTGGGATTTTCCAGGCAAGAGTACTGGAGTGGGGTGCCATTGCCTTCTCCGTTACTAGAATGCTAACAAGTGAAAATAACCAGTCCAATGACAGTTTCCATGGAATACACCAATAAAAATAGTCTTAAAATAGTTTATGATAAATAATGTTTTGATAGGAAGCTTATTACATACAAATTAATCACAGAATTACCAACTGGGTTTTTAAAAAATATCCAGTAGCTATAAAATCATGTTATTTTTCCTTAAGAAACAAAAATTCAAATTAAAGTACTAATTTCAGTTCCCTGGTGGATCAATTTTGCTCAGTAAACACAAAACAATTATCATTAAAATATATTTAAAACGGAGTAATAATTTTGAAATACATATAAAATTTTAAGGA
The DNA here is from genome assembly GCF_014754425.2 of Oryx dammah. Classification (NCBI taxonomy): domain Eukaryota; kingdom Metazoa; phylum Chordata; class Mammalia; order Artiodactyla; family Bovidae; genus Oryx; species Oryx dammah. The sequence continues at coordinate 69,544,420 of NW_024070202.1, read as the reverse complement.
AAGCCAGTGGGAAAGTTTGAACAACTGTCCGATCAATGTATCCATTTAATCCATTGAAGGTAAAAGTTATTTAGTATAGTATTTTTGTACATAAAATAAAACTAACATAAAGGAATCTTATCTATGTAAGTAAGTCCTGGTTAACCACTAAATCAAAGAAGGTGACTATAGTTTGACTTGCTTTTTTAAAAGAAAAGAAAAAATGATTAATAGCATCTTTTAAATTAAACTAGGTTATACCAACAAACAGAAATATTATATCACATAGAAATATGAAATTTTAGCTAATATAAAACCATTTAGGAAAATTTTCTTTCTAAATAAGATTCTTGAAAACAAAGTATTTACCTCTTCAACTAAGCAAGATGATAGTTTAGTTTTTGTGGAAGTATGCTTGGACTCAGTCTTTTACGTAACTGGCACAGAGAATTCTTAAGTGAACTATACAAAATCCCTTTGTAGGAAGCATCATTTGGATGACATTGCAGAATGAGAAAGCAAACATATTAATTAAATATTTAATATGATTATTGTATGTCATGAAAAAATGTCTACATGGTTTGTGCCCAGTGGTGAAAACAGAAAATTCACTGCAAACATCCCATAAATAATTTTGAGTCTTTCGGATGATGGAAACAAACTCTTAAGCACTCATTTATGGATGAAATTAAGCTATACAAGGAAGAGGCAACTTTTCAGTCTTTAGGTCTAATACAAAAGGGCACAAGGAGCGATTAATTGCCTCCACTTGGCTAGATAAGGCTCATGGAGAAGTAGAGCCATGACCCTCCCATATCCATTGGGGCATAAAATAAATATTCTTTACATATAAAACAAATGCTCTAAATCTTAAGAAGAAACTTTACATTCTAAAGAGAAATGGGTACCTTTAGCATAGCTTTCAACTTTAAAAAGTTACTGGTCCAGAAAAAAGGAGGGGAAGAAGTGGAAGAGAAGAAAGGGAATTAGAATTTACAAAGGTGAATATATATAACCTGAAGCTCTTGCTTTAAGAAAAATGTTGATTAAATTTCCATCTGGTAAATCAATAACATTTGATGTCACAAGCAACACTTATTCTGAATTCTAAATTCATGTCTCTAATATAAAATCTTTTATTTCATTCTTAAAGGGGAAAAACAAATTTTCTGACTAAAATTTCATTTTTCTAAACTCCTTTTGTAATTTGTCCAACACCTAGGTTTTATTTAACATACACATGAATTTTTTACAAAGTAAAAGTAAAGTAATAGTAATCCTTTTAGATACTTCAGATTTTAAGTTCTTAGAAGAACCATTTGACTTGTATAACACCATAAACATATAAACACTTAATACTTTTTGATGGTAGAAATTGAAAATTTGTAACAAGATATAAAAAGTCATAATTTCTCTTTAAAAAAATATGAACTCTCAGATCATTTAGACCTCATATCACTGTACCTAGAATGATCAACAGTATGCCACCATTTAAGGAGATACACACTGATTCAAATAATTATTGTTGTTCAGTTGCTCAATTGTGTCCAACTCTTTGCGACCCCACAGACTACAACACGCTAGGCTCCCCTGTCCTTCACTATCTCCCAGAGTATGCTCATGTCCATTAAGCTGGTGATGCCATCCAACCATCTCATTCTCTGTTGCCCCCTTCTCCTCCTGCCTTCAATCCTTTCCAGCATCAGGGCCTTTTCAATGAGTCAGCTCTTTGCATCAGGTGGCCAAAATATTGGAGCTTCAGCTTCAGCATCAGCCCCTCTAATGAATACTCAGGACTGATTTACTTTAGATTGACTGGTTTGATCTCCTTGCAGTCCAGGGGATGCAAAAGAGTCTTCGCCAGCACCACAGTTTAGAAGCATCAGTTCTTCGGTACTCAGCCTTCTTTATGGTCCAAATAATTATTAATAAGACTACCACAGACAGAGGTGCCTGGTAGGCTATAGTCCATGGGATTGCAAAGAGTCAGACAAAGACTGAGCAACTAACACACACACACAAATGCAGCTATGCTGATACACGAAGAAAAGAAAGGTAAAGCTAATATAAACCTATCAGGTATCGACAAAGAGTTGCTGAAAATCTGCCAAACACAATTATATTATCTCACCAAGAGAAGCTATGCATCACAGCCAATTACAACAGTCCAACAAACTCACAATTATATTATCAACTCTGTTTCACTACCAAAATTCACACCCTTGTCTCAAAAAAGTTTAGCACTGAGCTTTAATCCTTTGGCACAGGATTAGGCATTCAGTAAATGTTGGCTTTTATTAATTATAATTAAATATTATTATTATACTTAGTATAACTATTAATTCAAATGAATGGTTACCAATGTGACTATAAGACTATTTAATGTTGCCTAGGGAATTTTAATCAGAAAAATGAAAAAAGGCATGATTGGTAACTGTATGAGTTAAGCATTACAGTTATTTTAAAAGCAACTTGATGATTTCTTTCTGAGTATATGAAAGTAGTTGATAGAGATATTATATCCTAACTCAAAGGAGAAAAAATAATTAACCTATACTCCAGGGCAGCTTATTTACCCTGCAGACTATCACCTCACAGCTTTCTAAAGTGGCCAAAAATTTTCAATACCCTGACAAAATAAACATATACTGACAAAGACAAGTCTTCTTTTTATAATATGAGCATGTATTTCTTATATAATAGTCCAACTTTTCTAAAGCATATAAATATTAGAATTAAAACTAATACCCTACAAGAGCAGGCAAGGAATGGGTCTTCTTCAAATTTGGCATTTTGGAATCTGAAATATGCAAAATGGTAACAATGCCACAAAAAACTCAAGGAAACAAGTATACGTGCCTAATATATCCTACTAACTCAGTGGGAAAAAGGAAGCAGTGGAATCCAAATTTTCTTATAGTTAGGTAGGTATCAATATTTTATTTACAAGGCCACTGTTTTTAAAAGATAACTCAAGAATTCTAGATTGTGTCTTGAAACTTTTGTCTTAAAATCAAACTGTGTTATATAGTGGACATAGTCCACCAGCAAGCTAAAGGAATGGATTCTAGAACAGAGAAGAGTTCCAAAGCATGAAAATATTTTTTTAAAAAATTACCTAAAACCTAAGTAAGGTATTACTACCCAATTTTAGTAATTTTATTAATCTACAGTTTTAATTTTTTCCATTGAAACTAGGAGGAAAAATACTGAAATCTTTAAATATAGCCATGTATTTAAGAAATAAGTTCTATCTTTTAAAATGCTTTAAATGTTATAATATTTAATAACAATATTTAATAAAATATTAAATAATATCCCCATTCTAAGATTCCATGAAATATATACACATTGATATCTTCTTGCACTTTCAATAACAAATGGCCAAGGATCAAGATGGATTTAACTTTCCAAATATCTAAAGTGAAAATTGTTCACAACATATTTTCATAGAACAATGGATAACTGCCTTTAGATCTAGCATAGAATTGTCATGTCATTTCAAAGGTTTAATTTCTAACTAGAATCGTGGCATGGAATAGCTGTGAAAGAAAATAAATACATAAATATTTGTCATATTCTACTAACTCAATTCACATGGAAAATTTGGAATCTCAAATCTTTTCATCATTTTTTTTTTTAGTGGCAACGTGAAAATTATGTATTCAAAGGACACGTGAAACAACAGTAACACTTAAGCAAAGAACTACTACAGTAACTAAAAGATTACTACTTGTGTTTCCTTAGCATAGTCCTTTTAAAGAGTTTACTTTCTCATGTATCACTACTACTGTCTTCAGAAAGGATTAATCAGTGAATATACTAGTAGTGGTGATCCCTAAGTCTATCAAGATACTTACTTTAAAGAAAAAAAAGGCTTATACTTGGTTAGACACAAAGGTGGTCAGCTTCCAATTAGCAGGACCATAGAATCCCCAGAGGTAGTTAAGCCTGGCTACCAGATTCAAAGACTGATAAGGTCCTTGTGATGACACCAGGGGCAAAAATAGAAGTTGAAACTCACAGGTTTGCCATCTGTTAGTCTCTCCACCCCCTCTATAAAATGGCAAGTCATTTTGAAAGCTATTCAGCAAAAGCTGAATAAATATTAGGGTAATCCACATTTGCCTTTAATAACTGTTTCTTGATATGGAAATTCCAATAGCCTCATGAGAATCATCAATAGGTCCATCTGAAACCAAAGAAGATAATAACTCAATATTACAGCTCTGTGCTCACAGGAAACACTTCATGAATATGGTCCAAAAGATATATTAAATGCTTGTTCAGGGTCCAAACAAAAGCTATATTATATCAAATATATATATGTAACTGTGGCTGATACTGATTTTCATGGAAATCTGTCAATATGTAAAATTCAAGCGGCAATAATAGAAAAATTAAGAATCAGAATTAAGAGAAATCTGAAATCACGGGGGTTCATCAATAACCACTAAAACAGCAGTCAAAAAGCCATAGATTGAAAGTATGTGTGGATAATGTTATCCATAAAGTTATATTACACTCACTCACTTAAAACTGCTTCTTTTACTTAAGAAGTATGGCCAGGATTTGAACTATCTAATTACATATCTGAAGACTGCTTTTTTAGATAAATTTTTAGTACAGGACTGCTGTCCTTAGCTCATAAATTTAGATTTAAAAATAATATCTCTTGAAGATTTCTGATTCTTTGGTCCGGTGATAGACCTTAAGCTGTAACATTTTTTAATACATTAAAATTATTGCTTATAGAATTTAAAAAATGCTTTTATCCAAAAATTCCAGATACACCAATTTGTGGAAATGCCTGTAAGACTCCTTCAGTTACTTATAGGGATAAAAGCATATCAATGTCCTAAATCCATCATTTTAAAATAAGGGTCAATATGAGTAATTTTACTTTATAAACAAGACTTCTTTTTCAGATATTTATAATACTGGGTACTCTTTATACTTTTATATTTTGATAAAAGCTACTTTTTAATAATACATCATTAGATTCCACAGAAATAAGTTAAATCAAATTTCATCTCCTATATACAGTTACTTCTCAGCTACTTTGTGTCTGACTATATCTTTTTTTTTTTTTTTAGTGGTTAAAAACAACACAAATTTCTAATCTTCAACTTCTGGAGGTCAGAAGTCCAGAAAGTGTCTCATGGGCTAAAATCAAGGTGTCAGCAGGACTGTGTTCCTTCTGGAGCCTGGAGGACAGACTCTATTTCCTTCCCTTTCCAGCCCCTAAAGGCTGACCTGTTTCACTGGCTATTGGCCTCCTTCCATCTTTAAAGCCAGCAATGGTCATTTGAGTCTTTTTTACAATGTCCTCTTTCTGGTTCCAATTCTTTTGCCTCCTTCTTCTCATTTAAAGTGAAAAGTGAAAGTGAGGTTGCTTAGCCGTGTCTGACTTTGTGACCCCATGGACGGTAGCCTATCAGGATCCTCTGTCCATGGAATTTTCCAGGCAAGAGTACTGGATTAAGTTGCCGTTTCCTTCTCCAGCTTCTCATTTAAAGGTTCTTATATTTACATTATGGGCTTCCCTTATAGCTCAGTTGGTAAAGAATCTGCCTACAACGCAGGAGACCTGGGTTTCATCCCCAGGTCTGGAAGATCCCCTGAAGAAGAAATGCAACCCACTCCAATATGCTGCCTAGAGAATCCCATGGACAGAGGAGCCTGGTGGGCTACAGTCATGGGGTCACAAAGAGTCAGACTCGACTGAGTGACTATCACTTTCACTTTTTCACATATAGTTGGTCTACAATGTTCTTGTAAGTTTAAGGTATACAGCAAAGTGATTCAGACATATATATATATGAAAGATATATATATATATTTCTTTTTTCCCCAGATCCTTTTTTCTTACAGGCTATTACAAAATACTGAGTATCTTCCCTATGCTATATAGTTGGTTTGTGTTTGCAATTTGATTTGTATTTTAAGATTGTGATTAAAATCTTGAGTCTTAAATTCAAATTGTAGCTTAACTATTAGTTCTGTGACTTAGGCAAATTGCTTGATTTCATTTAATTTAGTTTTCAAATATTTGAATGTAGGTGTTAAGAAGGCACACTATGGATATTTACTGTGGAGATTTAGAAATATAATATTTGAGATAACTACTCTAAAATGTTACTTCTTCTTTTTAAATAGCAACGCAAATTTGCCAAGTCCATTGCTCCATAAATAAGAAAACAAGAAAGCTGAAAAGAAAAACCACTACAATAAAATCTGAAAGCCTTTTAATAATACAAATTTCTCTCCAGCTACAGCTATTTGGCTATGATTTCCCCAGTAGTCATATACAGATGTGAGAGTTGGACTATAAAGAAAGCTGAGCACCAAAGAATTGATGCTTTTGAACTGTGGTGTTGGAGAAGACTCTTGAGAGTCCCTTGGATTGCAAGGAGATCCAACCAGTCCATCCTAAAGGAGATCAGTTCTGAGTGTTCATTGGAAGGACTGATGTTGAAGCTGAAACTCCAATACTCTGGCCACCTGATGCGAAGAGCTGACTCATTTGAAGAGACCCTGATCCTGGGAAAGATTGAGGGCAGGAGGAGAAGGGGATGACAGAGGATGAGATGGTTCGATGGCCTCACTGACTCAATGGACATGAGTTCGGGTGAACTCTGGGAGTTGGTGATGGACTGGGAGGCCTGGCATACTGCGCGGTTCATGGGGTCACAAAGAGTCGGACATGACTGTGCAACTGAACTGAATTGAACTGTTAGCTATTTGGTCAAAAATTCTGATGCATGAAAAAGTTGATGGTATTGCACACATTAAACTAGCATAAATGAAAAGGAACACAATTCATTTATAAGACAAATTATTAACTAGCTTATATTATGTGCAAGGCCTTCTTCTAAATATTACCTAAGGCAGGGAACTAGAAAATAAACTCAACGTCCTTGAAAATTTGTTGAAAATATTCTGAAAGAAATATCAAATAATTTATGCATAAAATTTCAAGAATAATTAATAGTTGATCTTACTCCTTCCTTTCAGAATTTTCCAGTTTATTATGATCCACACAGTCAAAGGCTTTGGTGTAGTCAATAAAGCAGAAATAGATGTTTTTCTGGAACTCTCTTGCTTTTTCAATGATTCAGCAGATGTTGGCAATTTGATCTCTCGATTCTCTGCCTTTTCTAAAACCAGCTTGAATATCTGGAAGTTCACGGTTCACAAATTGCTGAAGCCTGGCTTGGAGAATTTTGAGCATTACTTTGCTACCATGTGAGATGCGTGCAAATGTGCAGTAATTTGAGCATTCTTTGGCATTGACTTTCTTTAGGATTGGAATGAAAACTGAGCTTTTCCAGTCCCATGGCCACTGCTGAGTTTTCCAAATTTGCTGGCATATTGAGTGCAGCACTTTCACAGCATCAAACAGCTCAACTGGAATTCCATCACCTCCACTAGCTTTGTTCGTAGTAATGCTTCCTAAGGCCCACTTGACTTCACATTCCAGGATGTCTGGCTCTAGGTGAGTGATCACACCATCGTGATTATCTGGGTCATGAAGATCTTTTTTGTACAGTTCTTCTGTGTATTCCTGCCCCCTGTTCTTAATATCTTCTGCTTCAGTTAGGTCCATACCATTTCTGTCCTTTATTGAGCCCATCTTTGCATGAAATGTTCCCTTGGTATCTCTACTTTTTTTGAAGAGATCTCTTGAGAAATCTACATGCAGGTCAGGAAGCAACAGTTAGAACTGGACATGGAACAACAAAGTGGTTCCAAATCAAGAATGGAATACGTCAAGGCTTTTATTGTCATCGTGCTTATTTAACTTATATGCAGAGTACATTATGAGAAATGCTGGGCTGGATGAAGCACAAGCTGGAATCAAGATTTCCAGGAGAAATATCAATAACCTCAGATATGCAGATGACACCACCCTTATGGCAAGAACTAAAGAGCCTCTTGATGAAAGTGAAAGAGGAAAGTGAAAAAGTTGGCTTAAAGTTCAACAATCAGAAAACTAAGAACATGGCATCCAGTCCCATCACTTCATGGCAAATAGATGGGGAAACAGTGGCTGACTTTATTTTGGGGGGCTCCAAAACCACTGCAGATGGTGACTGTCGCCATGAAATTAGAAGACGCTTACTATTTGGAGGGAAAGTTATAACCAACCTAGACAGCATATTAAAAAGCAGAGACATTACTTTGCCAACAAAGATCCATCTAGTCAAGGCTATGGTTTTTCCAGTAGTCCTATATGGATGTGAGAGTTGGACTATAAAGAAAGCTGAGTGCCAAAGAATTGATGCTTTTGAACTGTGGTGTTGAGACTCTTGAGAGTCTCTGATAGTGCAAGGAGATCCAACCAGTCCATCCTAAAGGAAATCAATTCTGAATATTCATTGGAAGCACTGATGCTGAAGCTGAAACTTCAATACTTTGTCCACCTGTTGTGAAAAGCTGACTCATTTGAAAAGACCCTGATGCTGGGAAAGATTGAGGGCAGGAGGAGAAGGGGATGACAGAGGATGAGATGGTTGGATGGCATCACTGACTCAATGGACATGAGTTTGGGTGGACTCTGGGAGTTGGTGATGGACACTGAGGCTTGGAGTGCTGCAGTCCATGGAGTTGCAAAGAGTCGGACATGACTGAGCAACTAAACTAAGCTGAACTGAACTCCTTCCTTACTTATATTAGCTCTGTATCAAACACGACTTTTACCATACTGACAGACTGTAAGTTTTAAGCATCTTTTAAAAAAGTATCATCAAATATAAGTAACAAATATATCTATAAACAAATATCAGCATGGTTCAAGGTAATAATAATTACAACAGCTAACATTTATTATGTCTTTAAGGCTTTACCATGAGTTAAGCATGATATAGTCATCATCTAATTTTATTCTCTTACATTCCCAAAGGTTCCCAATGGAAAATTAATGTCACAGGCATGCAGTGGATCCAGGACCTGAAGTCTGTCCAATGAAGCCCATTCTCTGAAATGCTATGTCCTATTGTTGATGAAATAAGCGAATGTCATCTACAGAATGGAGAAGGAAATGGCAACCCACTCCAGTATTCTTGCCTGGAAAATCCCATGGACAGAGGAGCCTTCCTTGCAGGCTACAGTCCATGGGGTCACAGAGAGTCAAATATGACTTAGAGACTGAGGGCATCTACAGAAACTCTATAAGACAATATCATTGAATTACTGTTCTGTGGCATTAATCACAATTATGCATTTAAATTCTAGAACATTTGTTTCATTTTCTACAAGATTTTAGAGAAATAAATTTCACTTACTAAAAATGTCATTTTAAAAGATTTCCATTTTAGTTTAAAAACACATTCACACAAACATGAGACAAATTAGTAATGAGAAACTGATAGTTATGGAAGGAAAAAGAGGCTCTTTTTGTATGCAGATTCCTCTAGCAAACTATATTAAATATGAAATAAATATAATTTAGACTGGATTCTTAAGCTCCTTTCCATTCAACTATGTTTTTATTTTCGCATAGGCTATACAGCAATCTTAATTTTTTCTCTTTTGTAGCTGTTTTATGTTTTAAATTTAAGCTATAAATTTTTATAATTATTTTTAGAATAAAAGTAACATTTTTCTAATTTAAAACATTCTTTAAGTTCATTTTCATTGATTTATTTTTCCTATTCTGTATATAAAAAGGAATATAAGATCATATCTGAAGTATCTGAAATAGGAATCTACAGAATGTCTTCTATATTGTATAATATAATAAAAGATACACTTTTGTTTCTGCCTTGAAGAAAGAACAGATACATAAACATATATACATATATAAACATTCTATTCCCATCTCCCCAGAGAATCTATTATTGAGAGGTGGTTAAAATAAGTGAAAAATATTTAGTATGAAAATATCAACTGTGAAATCATTTTATGACTAACCTAAATTATTGACTTGGGATTGAGTCTGCCATTCAAAGTGTTACAAGGATCCTCTTGAAATGCATGTATGCTATCTCTCTTTTCTCCCTTTCTCACTCAGATACACACATACATACACAATTTATCTTTCTCTCATCTGAAACATATTTTCTAAAAGTGTCTTTTTTCAATATAAGTATGAAATTAACACATCCTTACCTATTAATTTAGGAATGCACTGCTTTATTTCCCCCACAAAGCAATTCATAGGCATTTTTTTAACCGTGCTGTATGAATTCTTTTTTAAATTAATTAATTTATTTTAATTGGAGACTAATTACTTTATAATATTGTAGTGGTTTTTGCCATACATTGACATGAATCAGCCATGGGTGTACATGTGTTCCCCATCCTGAAGCCCCCTCCCACTTCCCTTCCCTTCACAGGCATTTGTATAGATATATTTGATAAAGAAATTAAAAGCAAACAGGAGAAATTTGTGTGTGTGTGTGTGTGTGTGTATATATATAGCAAGTACCTGTATAGAAAAATGTTTTTTATTAAGGGAATATGAGTAAAAGGTATACTTGGAATTCTTTGCACTATTCTTTCAACTTTTCTATAAATGACATTATTTCAAATTAAAAAAATAAAACATAAGTAAAAAATTAAGACAAAACTAAGAGTCAAGGTAGAACACAAAAGTTGGAAATGCAAAACTACTACTTATCAGGACTGGGGCAAAAATTCAATTAAAAGCTTTATAATAATCAACATGAAGCAAGAAATAATAAATTATGTGATTCACTGCCTATAAGATAAATACAGATCATTGCTCAGGGAGGAAAAAGCAGCAACTATTCTTGGTTCCCAGCACTGAAATAAGAAAGAAATTTCTCCCATGTGGTCATAATGTCCTCAATAATATTTTTACAGTAAGTAAAATAAAAGTTTCATAGGGTTGCCTTGTATAACATCATTCATATTGACCCAACAGCATAATGCCCAAGTAAGATTCAGTAAAAGCAGTTCTACCAAGTACAAAACCAGGTAGCCCAAGTATATAACTCCCAAACAGCTATGTTAAACTTAAGGATAAAATCACAGAATGCCTATAGGAACAGGCACCCTGAACATTTTTCAGACAGTCCCTCTAAAATACTACTTGTCTTGATCAAACTTTTGGTAAATATTAAATCCCAGGCAGAAGATATGACCCTTGCAAGAAGCTAAGACAGCTCTTTTCTGTTACTGCTTAAGAGTCATATCCCTTAACAAGCAGCCAAGCTGGAAGTAATGTTGATACATACTCTTATTTATAAATTTACATATAAATTTGTAAGGTTTAATAGCTTTGCAGGACCTGGATAAAGATAACCTTAACACAAAAACAAATAAGCAGCTGTCCTTAAAATTCTCAGTGCCAGAATAATTCTAGCTTGCAAAACATTTGCACATGTCCACTTTACCTAAATAAAACATCCACAGAACAACATGTTACTGAGAATAAGAGTATGAGTCTACTCTACAATATGAACTGGTGATCTTATACACATCTGGGGAACTGAAAGAATTAGAAAACATTGTTATTTATGTAACTGAGTAAATTACTACAGAACATAAATTGAAACTTCAATATTAGACCAGTTAAGGCGTAGCATGTTTTTTTCCTCTAGTACTTGAAAGTAAAAGCATACCATATGCTTAATCATCTTTCTGGTCATCAACTTCAGAGTAACTTTTAACAGTCAAATGTGGGACTGGCTCAGGAGAGAGACATTCACATGGTACCTACAGTATTAGTCTAAAATGATGTGTTCACAAGTTTGTCTTTTCTACTAAGCTTTGAGCAAGGGATCATGATGATGGTTCTCAAACTTGAGTGTGCACCAAAATCACCAAGGGTACATATTTAAAACGTAGAAGGACAACATTGAATTAAACATTGTTCTTGATGGTATATTTTAAAACCTCATCTAGTACTAGTTTATAGGATTTATAAAATATGTTCTAAAGATGTTTAATATAAAATTAAAAGAATATCAATAAGTAGATACAATACACTTCTGCAGTCACAACACTGAAAACAGAGGGAAAATGCCAGACGTACAAACGATCATGAGGATAATGATTTTGTTTACAGCGTACCTAACTTTTGAGTCATTAAAATAATTCTATAAACATTTTATATGTGTTAACCATTGCCTATCTGGTCCCCCACTGCTAAAAAGAAGAGGAAGAGAAAACCAACAGGAAACACAAGAGTGAAGGGCAAGATAGCAGGTAAAGGGCTTTCATAACTGAATAGCAAAAAGGGCATTCCATCTTAACACCCACTTTCACGGTTAATAACACTCCAATTCAGTTCTACACTTTATAGCAACCAACATAAAGTAAGAGATACAGTGCAAAGAAAAAAAATAAATTGGAACTGCACATAGTGTATTAAAATTGCCCATTTTTAACCATGTGATTTTAGCATATTTTTCAAAAATTTGTATCCGTGATATAAAAAGTCAACTGCCAGATAGTCTAACTGACATTTACCATGAGTTGCATATCATAACGCAATATCGTAATTTGTTCACTGTGTGGACTACCTCACCCCAGGTTCGCAAGGTGACACAGTCCAACTGTCCATGGTCTCCTTGTCTCCTAATTAAGAGCTGTCATTACCAGAACAAAGTCACTACTAACATTTTTATTCAAAACTCAAAATTAAAACTTCAAAAAGAAGTGCATTGAATATTAAATGGAATAAAATGTTTGTCAGCAACTTCCAACTATGGATTTAACTTCACGCGACAAACAGCACCTTTTAGCCACGTGTGAACACACCCACCAAGACAGTTCAGCTGTGGTATCTCACTGCAATGTAAGGTGCTGGCAGACACCTCAGGGGAGTTTAGGCAGTGAAACTGTCTGAACGCAGAACCTTAGTTTGCTCATGAATATTTAAAATATACAATGACCTCTTAAAACAAGGAAAAGACTTAAAATCCAAAGGATATACATCCTACTCCATGTGAATAAATGATAAAACATAAAACAAAACTTATTCAAAATAAATCCAGATATGGTAGGCTCTTGTGGTAAGATATTCCATTACATGTCTTTCTCCACAAATTCAGTCTGTAATTAAATCATATCTGAACAGACCATGATGGATATTCTCACTGAAAAAAATTTACATATATAATATTTTATATATATATAGATAGATAGATCTCCCTAAGAATACAATATAGTTAGTAACTAAATTAATTCGATTAAGTTCCCTTCATCTGGAGAGCCTCATCTGCAAGATTCAAAGTTCTACTTTACTTTTAAAAATGATCAAAATACATTAAATTAGAGAAAAGAAATACCTCATAAACCCCTCAGATGATAGAAACCTATGGTAATTTGATACTTGGTCCAATGATCTCTTACCAATCAAAGAAATCAGGTATGATATTAGATATCTTTTTTGCCTTCAATCTTTCCCAGCATCAAACAAAATAAGAAGAAGGTGGCAGAGGATGAGATGGTTAGACAGCATTACCGACTTAATGAACATGAACTTGAGCAAACTCTGGGAGATAGTGGAGGACAGGGAGGCCTGGCGTGCTGCAAAACATGGGTTCACCAAGAGTCAGACCTGACTTACAACTGGAACAACAACAACAAATTACAAATCCATACATGGAGAAGAATTAGTATAGTCACTAATTTGTCAAAGAATGACTTTCTCACAGGGTGAATAGGAAAAAATATTTGCATGGATGTCACAACAATGAACTCCTGCATATCACCAAGAAAAAGTTAACAGTTTAACAGAAAAACAGGTAAAAAGTATGAACCAGGCAATTCACAGAATAAGTACAAAAGCCAATAAACATGAGAAAAGATGAATGTTTACTGATTTATTGTCTTTCCCCAGCTGTCCTTACCTCCCCTAGAATATGAAATCAGAGACTACACTGTCTTACCCACTGTGTATCTCCAGGGCCTAGATTAGCACCTGGGACACAGTAATACTCATTAAATTTTGCTGAATAAATAAAAAACCTTACTAAAAATGAAAAATAACAAACTAACCCACCGACTCAATGTATGTGAGTTTGAGTAAACTCCAGGAGTTGGTGATGAACAGGGAGGCCTGGTGTGCTGCAGCCCATGGGGTAGAAAAGTCGGACACAATTGAGCGACTGAACTGAACTGAACTGAACTGAATGCAGGATAGAATTTTTAAATGAAAAACAAAAAAGAATGTCTCCAGATTTTTTAAAAATTTAAATTAAGTAAGTTTATATTATTAAATCACAGCCAGAAAAATTTCAACCACTGATCTAGAAGATTTCATTTAATCAATACAAGTGTACAACTTGAAAACAAACCCCTCAGTACAAAGATATACCCTCGAGACTGTGCAAACAGGCCAAGTCTCATGTATCCACACTAATGTTCACTCTGCCTGGGATGTGTTACTCTTTACACCTTTCCTCACTTTATCATTTCTCTCTCTACCCTCACCGCCTAGAAAGCATCCAGTTCATCCCTCAGGATAAAGCTCAGCTCTTAGAAATGCCTTTCTACAGTGACATAATAAAAATATTTGTAAGAAAGAAGATCAATTTCTCAAAAAGATTAAAGGAAGCTATCTTCGCTGATACAATTCTAATTATCACTGATTTTTTTAGTATTCTAAAAAAGTCATTTCAGTGAAACAAAAGTGTCATTGGTTTTTAATTATCCAGATATTTCTATATTTTCCAAAACTCTCCACCTGATTACAGAAACAACTAAAGGATTTAAGATAAAACATATTCTGGGAAAAATACTGATGAATTTCTATAAGTCCACATGGGCTAGACATGTTCCTGGTCATAAAAATAAGCATTTATGATAAATTCATTTTTTTCAAAATGAAATAAATCTAAAGTTTTAACACTATAATACTAACAATCCATTTTTGTTTTAGGACAACTTAGATGCTTTTAGACTGATTCACATAAAAATATGAACAAAAGTAATTGTGCCAGGCTATAACTGGTATTCCAAATTTCATCTGGGAAATAAATTTTATGGCTACACTATAAACTTCCAAAATCCTGAAGTTTTAATAGATATGCTGACACAACCTTAACCATAACATTTCTCGCAACTGCTGCTATAATAAATCTGTCAGTTTCTATAATGCCTATGACAAATCCATTAATATGAATGATGTTCACTTCAGATAGCACACCACACAGCAACTGCACAAGTATGTCATCTCCATTCTGAGTAGCAAATCAGTAATCAATATTTGTAAAAGCAGCAGCTAATCCTTTGTAAAATCACTGGTTCAGTGATTGAAGAGTTTGCTCAATCCACACAGTTAATCCCTCTTCATCTGCTTGAGCCCGCTATTTATCCCACCCTCTCAGAGTGCTAGCTATGGCAGATTAATACATCTCCACACATTAAACATGACCTGACAATTGACACAGGATACTGCTGACAGGATAAGTTCTACAAACAGTGGCCTTCTAAAAAGGAAGCTGAAAATTAACATTCAGAAACTCAAAATTTACAAATAGGCCCCCACTGCCCCCTCCCAACTCCAGTCACTCCTGATTTATTGAGCCCACTCTTTATGAAATATATTCTTATTTTTGGTTTTAAAAGTCTTCTGGCAGATTCTAGAATGCTTGTTCATAAAGTATGCTTTGTGATTAAGTCAAGGTAAATAGAAGTTTTGTGGCAAAGAGAAGAGGCTCATTTGTATAAAGCCATTTGGAGAATTCTTACATATAAAGTAAAATTCTTAAATGTAAAGTAGAATTCTTACATATAAAGTTCTCGGCTAATGGTACTTCAAAGTTCTACATTTGAAGAAAATTTCAAAAAAGCATTTTAATATTTAAGGCTTTGAATGGAAAAAAAAAGATTAATTTTCATTCTAAAAAGTGATTGACAATATTATAAGTAAAGTGCTCTGTGCTAACAGAAACTGATACTATACAGTTACAAAATAAAAAGTTTAGTCATCTCTAACAATTAGATGACATTCCTCTCTAGGAAAATATTAAATTTTATTTAAAGACCTAACAGAAATTTCCTTAATGAAGTTTATTGCAATTTAGATAGTCTTTATGCACCCTTGAGACTACTTAAGAAAAAGCAAATGCAAATTTTCATGTCAAATTAAGAGTAAAGAACAGGCATGGAAAAAAAATTCTTTCCTCACTCAATATGTTGAATAAAATTAATTTTTCAAAAGACAACATGCACTCTTGTACATGTACAACTTCTGGTTAGTTGTATCTAAAAAGGAGTATCAAACAAACTATTAAATCTTGCATTTCTCATTCCTCCTAGAAGGAAGAGGGGGCCACAGAAAGACAGAAAAGAAACAATATGAGAAGACCAGAGGAGAATGGTTTCACCAGAAGCCAAAAGAGAACATTTTAAGAGAGGGAATGGAAGACCAGTAGTATCAGTTATTTCAGAAAAGCCAAGAAGGAGAAATGCTAAAACTTACTTACTGAAGATGCAAATTAGGAGGCTGCAGGGATCTTGCTGAGATATCAGGGAGCAGGTATTGTGGGCAGAAACCATGAGTAATTAAGAAATTAAATGGGAGAAAGGGGAGCCAGGAAAAGATAAGCGGTCTTTTAAAAAACTCAGTGGTGAAGGAGGAGATGAGAGGAAACAATAACAAGGAAGAAACGGATTTCCAAGTTCACTTTCTAACTCAATATTTGTAGAAATATTCCTTTTTCCATATAAAATTTCACTTTAGTGCAACATCTAGTCTTCCAAGTAACTAAAAGCCAATACTGTAATTTTAAGAGTCTGATCATTTTAAACTTAAGTATAATACATTCATATGTAATGTTTAAAAATAAATGATAATAGGTTAAAAATGATAACTAGCATTTGAAAATTTAGGGTAATATTTGTGATGCAAAAATGTTTCATATGGTATACTGCATATTTTAAGAATGCAATCTTAAAATCTAACAGCTTCTCAGATAGTAAGCAAAATAATTTGTTAGTTAGCTGCATTTGCCATACGAAGAATTATACACATCACCAAATCTTATAACTGGTTCTAATTAGCCTTACTGAAAGAAGCTGATGCACAGTGTAAATAAAACGACAGCAATACTAGCTCAACATTATAGGTTATCAGTCCAAGTCAAGAATATAGCACATTAGATAAGTAGAGAAGTTTGCCAACAGCTAAGAAAAATAAATTTCAAAACTCTTTTAAACCACAAAAATTACTTAAAGACCAAAGTCATCAATGCCATTTAATACTATCTTGAAATAGTGGTGTTTCTCTAGTAAATTTAAATTATGATATTGCAAAGCTCATTTACACATAACTTTAAAAAATCTACTGTGCAAACTATACATTCACTCATATTGAAATCTTTTATGTCTACCATCAGTTGTCTTTAAAAATACTAAAGACATTCCTTAAGACTCTAAACATGTGACTATTTCAATGAAATTTTACTGTAAAATGTGTATATGTGTGTATGCGTGTATGCAAAATATATACACACACAGTGCTGCCCAATAATCCCAGAGAAGTTATTAATAATATCTGACTTATTTTTTGAGTCATAGTAAAATGACTTGTTCATAGTTCATAAGTAGCTTATACTTTTAATACAACTAAAATCATCTAAGAAATAGTACTTTTTTTTTTTGAAACAGTATTGTTTCAAGGTGAAAATAACTGAATATTTCAAAGGAAGGCAACTTATAATTCCCTTCAAAGGTCTTTCATACTTATTTAAAACATCCAAGTTACTAAAGTCTTAAACTTGCAAGCCAATTTGCCAATGTTACATGCACACCAGAGAAAAAATAATAAACCCACATAAGATCAAACCTGTAACACTGGCCTCTTAACAATGAATCTTAACTGAATTAACTAACTAGTCAAGCATTAGTTGCTTCTTTAGGATACAATGAGGTGGCAGCAGTAGTCACTGAGCAACTGAAGTCACATGTTTTGAAGAAACTGTTATCTGAAACTTCAGATTTCTTTAAATATTTTATTTCCTAGAGAAATATTTAAATATTGAAATATAAATATTTCATTTATATTTTAATAATAGCAAGTATTTACTTTCACTTCACTTCATTTTCTAGAGTGTCAATAAAGCCATTCTCTTCTATTTTTTAGTCACATTAATAAAATCATATAAGAAAACCTCAAAGAAAGAAAATTAGTGGCCACACTATAAGGGATCTAGTAACACCATACATTTCTCTGTAGATTCAGACATAAAAGATATAAAGCCTGGATTTTTTTATTCTAAGGAATTCCAAAAATACAAAGGCAGTAAGGATTATTTTTTTCAAAACTCATATCATTACTTTGCCTTAGCACACATATTAGGAGGTGCCTGACATTGATTTGTCCCATTACACATGATATTACTTTCTACTGCCTATGGAAGGTGATATTGGCCACATTTCTCCACCCTGTGATATTACTATTTTTCACTTTATACTTAATAAGTATCTTATGGGGAGATTCTTTGAGATGATAGTAATGTCCTCTTCTTCCTCAAGCATTCCACTCCTAAGTTTTAATATTGTTTTATGATTCTTGCCTGAATTATTTATGTCTATCATGACTGCAAATGGTGATTTTCTAACTTATCCCCAATATTTTTAATAAGTGAAATGTTGACTACTGTTTATATGAATAAGCTGAAAGCCAGACAAAGGATTACAATTTGGGGATTGAATATTCTGTATAGAGAAATAGGTACTCTGCCAACACAAGTGTGTGTATGTATTGGTTTTTCTTTTCTAACTGTACAGAAACAAGGTATAGTACCTCATATAATGCACATAAACTGTGCAATAAAAAATAGGAATACCATTGTAATCCTTAGTAGAAGAAGAAAAACCTAAATTAGGAGTCAGAAAACTACTCCTGTCAGCCTCTAAACTTCACTGTGGGTACCCAGAAGATTCAACCTTCCTAGACTTGTGGAATGATAGGCATAGACTGGATCATTTGTAAGCTTCAACTCTAGTATTCTACATTCTAATAATACTCAAATACATAGATTTATTCAAAGGTGTTTTATAAAATCTTTACCACATACATTTTATACCCCATCAAAAAATAAATAAATAACACTAAAACTGGAGGGAAGTATAATAACTGTTTAGGTAAGGCTTACCTACTAATATTTCAAAGGAAATAAAATCTTAACTCCTTTCAGGAACCTTCTGGTTACAACTTACAGTGAGACAGTCATTATTCTATTGTTTATATTAGATGGTATAAATTTCCTACAACAAAGAGAAAGAGGGAATTGTTTCTGCAAGATAAGTGTTGCTGCTGCTGCTAAGTCGCTTCAGTAGTGTCCGACTCTGTGCGACCCCAGAGACGGCAGCCCACCAGGCTCCCCTGTCCCTGGGATTCTCCCGGCAAGAACACTGGAGTGGGTTGCCATTTCCTTCTCCAATGCATGAAAGAGAAAAGTGAAAGTGAAGTCGCTCAGTCGTGTCCGACTCTCAGCAACCCCATGGACTGCAGCCTACCAGGCTCCTCCATCCATGGGATTTTCCAGGCAAGAGTACTGGAGTGAGGTGCCATGGCCTTATCCAAAGATAAGTGTTAAGACTTACTAATGTGCCAACTTATCCCTAGGTATAGGTAGTGATAGTAAGGGTTTTAAACAATAATCAGTCTGGGATCTGAGGTCTCAAACCAAAAGATTTGCCAACTTATTCTTATTAAGCAGCCTGGTTTCTAAATCTCTTCTGATAGACTTGACACAGAAAACAAATCTGAACTCTTGACCAAACTCTTGTCTAAACTTGCCTGATGGTTTAAAGGGAAGAGAAAGTAACAAGTAGAGTTCAACAATAAAACAGACCTCCTGTGTATCTAATGACAACTAGGTGATGGAACTGATATCACAAAGTTACAGTGAACTTGTAATACAAGTGAGAGGTAGAAAATCTAGGCTTGAGTTGGATATGCATATGTGCATTTTATACAGAATTTATAGGAATATACATGCTTGTGTCTCTGGGCTTCCCAGATGGCTCAGTGGGTGAAGGAGATGTGGGTTCAATCCCTGGGTTGGAAAGATCCCTGGGATGAATGCATGACAACCCACTCCAGTATTCTTGCCTGGAGGATCCCACAGACAGAGGAGCCTGGCAGGCTACAGTCCATAGCGTTACAAAATGTTGGACACGACTGAAGTGACTGAGCACAGCACAGCACAGCACATGCTTGTGTATATAATTAGTAAAAAAAAATATAGATATTCAGAGAATAAATATTTATTTACTAAGATGGAATAAATACTTATGTAGCTGGCTTCTTTATATTTGTAACTTAGTATTTACTTTCTTCAGTTATAAAGTGAAAATTAGCAAGCTGGTTGTCACTAAATGTACAAATCTGACAAAAGTCAGATAGATTTAGTACATTCTGCAAACAATGCATAAATACTACACATAAAGCAAAAATAAATATTTTTATTAAAATAATTTAAATGATCAAGGTAAAAGTTGAATTACTTTCATGCAGGTTATTCTTTCAATGTGTGGCTAAAAAATGATATCATAAAAAAAATGACATCATAAAACCAGCAAAAAGAAAGCTGCATTTGAAAACAGGTTTGGGAAGATCCAGGTTTGGGCAAAAGCTACTTGAGGGCTGGACCACTCAAGTTTTATACATCTTCTTTTGTCCACTGCACAGTGCTTGAAACATAATCATTTAATAAATGCAGGTTGAATAAATAAGATTTTAAAGTAAAGATTTTAATGCTTCTATATTATGGAAGCATTCTTTATATTTATATAAAGATTAACTTTACTTTTTATGTTGAAATTGAGTAACCATAGTGGGCCATAAAGTCAAATTATGCCCTCCAAAAGAAATAAAACTCTAATGTAAGTCACTAAGCACTATATAAATATCAGAAAAACCAAAGCCTATTGAATTTTTTTGTATGTGGTACTTCACAAAGCAGTTGGCAAATATTCAGCCAGCCAGAGGAAATTCCAAGTGAAACTAAATCCATGTGTGTGTTTGTTTTGTGGGAGCCAATTATTTTCATGGCATGTAAGTTTAATTGGTGTCAGATATAAAATGTCACTTTGTAGTTACACTACATGTTCATTCTGTTACACACAGGGCCTAGAAAGATTGATGAATAAACTTTTAACACGAATCAGAAACTTCACTTCCTTTGGCTAACGATGGGTGCAGTGATAATGCTTTGCCTGTATGGACTTTCTAGGGAAATCCACTTAAGGCTTCCCTTGTGGCTCAGATGGTAAAGCGTCTGCCAGCAATGCAGGGGACCCAGGTTTGATCCCTGGGTTGGGAAGAACCTCTGGAGAAGGAAAGGACAACCCACTCCAGTACTCTTGCCTGGAAAATCTCATGGGCAGAGGAGCATGGTAGGCTATAGTCCATGGGGTCACAAAGGGTTGGACATGACTGAGCTACTTCACTTTCACTTTTTCACTGATGGTCTTGGTGACTGTCTCTAGAAGTACCCGTGGTGTGATATGAAGATGAGACTCACCTTAAGCTCCCACAAACAGAGGGGCTAATTTAGGTATGTAACCACGCAAGCCCACAATTAGCAGCCACAAACATAACCTCCTGCACCCTCATATGGCTGTTCCTTACAGACTGGCCGAGGACACTGCAAGAATGGGATGAGGTGCCATTTTACATTTCTCTCTTCCTGTCTCCCTACTGAGGATATAAAGGCCAAAACCCTCCTTTTCTTCTATTTCAGGTTATATGAATTGAGATTTATTGACCTCCTGAGGCAATTTATTGACCTCTCTGAAGGCAAGATCATTTGTATTAAGTGAGCATTCTCCTTTGGCATTTCTTGGCATGCTACAGGCTCTTCTCACTTCCATGTACTCTACCTCTTCAAGTTAAATCATTTTCAAAGGAGCATAAACAAACACCACTTTAATACAGTGATTCTGCAATTGGATAGCAGGCTATAGCACTGGGCACTTCCCAACAATTTCTCCCCTTTGCTTCTCCCTCTAAACCTCTTAACTTCAACCGTGAACTTCATTTCAAGGTAAAATATTTTTCACATAGTCTATATTCGATATTAATAATGTATGATAGTCATTATTCAATGAACAATACACATTTATTATGAATCTGGTATACATCAAGAATCATGTTATACCCTGAGGAGACATAAAAAACAGCACAGATTCTGCCTGTAAAGGGCTCATGTTCTGCACCCGGAAAACAGCATGTGATGAAACAGTAAGTTACTGGATAATCTTAAAACACAAACCAAATTGAGTGCACTGAAGCACACCTCTCCCCTTTCTCCCACATGCCAATCTTTTTTACAGGCACAAGTTTTTAAAAGTCCATCAGGAGCCACTCTGAAGAGATAAAGTCTTCAAAAAGAGCAATATGTATCTTGAAAGGCAGGAAGGAGGGGAGAAATGGTTGTAGCTTCATCTTGCTGAAATGTACGTTGGTGGGGAAAAGGACAAGAGGGCGTTGTGGAGTGGTAGATGTGTATATACATGCCGACACATGCTACCCACCAAGATGAGTCGCCAGCCAATCCCTTAACACCTCAAAGCCTCCTTATTCACGGTGACCATCCTGATTCACTCTTTCTCTGAATGAATGTGCAGCATTCCACTGCTTCTTTTGCCAATGCCTTGTCAGCAAGCAATACCATTTAAAACTCTGGATTTCAAGATATGCTATAAATAGTAACACATGTATGTGGTACTGATTTAAATTACAGCTCAAAAAGAATATGGATAGCACCAAGAATCAGTATAAAAATTTTTTAACACTGTTGGAAATATTTTGGGTTAAATTAGACTGCAACTGCAAAAAATGCAGAGTACTACTAACATAAGTTAACAGACATCTTTTTTTTTTTTAATTGCCTCTAATGGATAAATGGAGAAGGCACTGGCTACCCACTCTAGTATTCTTGCCTGGAGGACTCAATGGACAGAGGACTACAGTGGGCTACAGTCCATGGGTTCATAAAGAGTTGGACACAACTGAGAGCTCCTAACACTTTCACTTTCATGTCAATGGATAAATGGCATCACATCACACATGTTGGTTTGGAATAAAGAGTTACTAAATACTATTCCAAAGGGAACTTTTGAAAGTTAGGGAGCCCAAACATCACAGCTATTGAATAAATAATTTGCAATAATTAGTCATTTTTATGAATTACATAGAGAAAAGGGGAAGACAGACAGACAGACATACACTATCTAGAGGGAAATTTCTCAGCTTTCCCTATACACACACATTTATATTCATACCCATTCTTATACTGTCCCTCCTGATCCAGAGAAAGTTCTCTCTTCCCTGAATCTTAAATCTATCCCTCTCCACTGCTGCCTCCTCTGCAACACATAAACAGGATCAAGTCCCACCATAAACTTTGCAAAACCTTTCCTTCACTATATGAACATTTAAAAATTTTAACTGAGAAAATTACAGATTCACACGCAGTCATAAGAAATAATATAGAGAGTCCCTTAAACACTTTGCCCGGTTCCTCCTTATGGTAACATTTCACAAAATTAGTATAATGTCACAACCTTATTGACATTGATACAAGTCACCAATCTTGTTCAGATATTCCCAGTTTTACTTGTGTTCATTTGAGTGTGTGTATTAAGTTTAATACAACTTTATCATCCATGGGCTGGAGGAAGCACAAGCTGGAATCAAGACTGCTGGGAGAAATATCAATAACCTCAGATATGCAGATGACACCACCCTTATGGCAGAAAGTGAAGAGGAACTAAAAAGCCTCTTGATGAAAGTGAAAGAGGAGAGTGAAAAAGTTGGCTTAATGCTCAACACTCAGAAAACTAAGATCATGGCATCTGGTCCCATCACTTCATGGGAAATAGATGGGGAAACAATGGAAACAGTGTCAGACTTTATATTGGGGGCTCCAAAATCACTGCAGATGGTGATTGCAGCCATGAAATTACTTGCTCCTTGGAAGGAAAGTTATGACCAACCTAGATAGCATATTCAAAAGCAGAGACATTACTTTGCCAACAAAGGTCTGTCTAGTCAAGGCTATGGTTTTTCCTGTGGTCATGCATGGATGTGAGAGTTGGACTGTGAAGAAGGCTGAGCACCGAAGAATTGATGCTTTTGAACTGTGGTGTTGGAGAAGACTCTTGAGAGTCCCTTGAACTGCAAGGAGATCCAACCAGTCCATCCTAAAGGAGATCAGTCCTGGGTGTTCATTGGAAGGACTGACTGATGTTTAACTTGAAACTCCAGTACTTTGGCCACCTCATGCAAAGAGTTGACTCATTAGAAAAGACCCTGATGCTGGGATGGATTGGGGGCAGGAAAAGAAGGGGACAAGAGAGGATGAGATGGCTGGATGGCATCACCGACTCGATGGATGTGAGTCTGAGTGAACTCCAGGAGTTGGTGATGGACAGGGAGGCCTAGGGTGCTGCGATTCATGGGGTCGCAAAGAGTCGGACACGACTGAGTGACTGAACTGAATTGAACTGATCATCCATATACATTAACATATATACTACAGTCAAATACTGAACAGGTCCAACACCACAAAGATGCCTCATGTCATCCATTCTTATAACTGCATCCTCCTCTATCCCTAAATTCTGGCAGCCACTACTCTGTCCACCATTTCTATGACGCTGTCATTTCCAAACTGTTATATAAATGGAATCATACAGTAGGTAACCTTAAGGGATTGGCTTTTTTCATTTAAAAGAATGGCCTGGAGATTCAACTAAGTTGTCATTTGTATCAACAGTTCATTTTTTTACACTGCTGAGTCCTTTTCCAGGGTAGGTATGTACCACAGTTTGTCACTCTAGATTTTTAAAGGGCTTCCCTGGTGGCTCAGAGGTAAAGAATCCACCTGCAATTAATGTAGGAGGCCTAACTTCGATCCCTGGGTGGGGAAGATCACCTGGAGGAAGAAATGGCACCTCACTCCAATATTCTTGCCTGGGAAATCCCATGGACAGAGGAGCCTGGCGGGCTACACAGGGTCACAAAAGAGTCAGACATGACTTAGCAACTAAACAATGGCAAGCCTTTTTTAAAAAGAAGTTTGCTCCTCTAATTCTCACTTCTTAATCCTCAATCCACTACAATTTGAACTCTGCCCACATTGTTGCACAGTTATTTCATAAAATCACCATGCCTTCCTCATTTTTATTCAATAGACAATTTCTGGCATTTATCTCTCTTGGTCTTTCTAAAGCAATTGATACTACTGACCACTCACCCCTCCTCTAAAAACCTCTTCTCCCTTTGCTTCTAGTCAAACCATTCTCTCTCATTCCTCTTATACTGGTTGTTTTCAGTCTACTTCTTTGGACTCTAATTCTCTTCATAACAGTCCTTAATGTCAATATTCTCCCAGAACTCTATTTTAGTGTTATCACTTCTAAAAGTCTACACATCCTCCTAGCATAATTTTAACCACACTTATAACTCCCACTGATTCCTATATGTTGAAGACTCTAGCGAAGATCTATCTCCTAAATTCCAAATCCATCTCTCCAGCTGACAATGTTTCACCTTCTAAATTTAATGTGTCCAAAACTGAACTAGCACATTACTCACTTTCTGGTCACTATGACTGACCGAATCCTAACCATTCCCTCTCCTTATAACCTCTGTCTCAATGAATGTTCCCACATTTGTTTGGTCACAACAAAACTTCAAACTCACTTCAACTTCTTTTCCTTCACTTTCACCTCACTAAATTGTATCAACTCTATCCCTGAAATATCTCTTGAATTTATTCCCCCCTCTTCCTCCCACACCATTTCCTTAGTTTAGGCTCATCATTTCTCACTTGAATCATCACAACAGCTTCTCCCTACTTTTGGTCTTTCCATTCTCTAAACTTCTGCTAAGTGTTCTTGCGTGTGCGCATGCTAACTTAGTTCAGCTGTGTCTGACTCTTTGCGACTCTATGGACTGTAGCCCACCAGAATCCTCTATCCATGGGATTCTCCAGGCAAGAATACTAGAGTGGGTTGCCCTCCTCCAGGGGATCGTCCTGACCCAGGGATCAAAATCCAGTCTCTTAGTCTCCTGCATTGGCAGGCGGCTTCTTGACCACCAGCTCCACCTGGAAAGCCTGCTAAGTGCTCCTGAAATGAAAGTGAAAGTTGCTCAGTCGTGTCCGACTCTTTGTGACCCCATGGATTATACAGTCTATGGAATTCTCCAGGCCAGAATACTGGAGTGGGTAGCTATTTCCTTCTCCAGGGGATCTTCCCAACCGAGGGTTTGAACCCAGGTCTCCCGCATTGCAGGTGGATTCTTTACCAGTTGAGCCACATACCTAGATGCAAATCTGATATGCCATTCTTGCACTAAGATCTTACAATGGGTCCTTATGTCCATGTGATAAAGCCTAAGTTCTTAGCATAATACATCAGTGCTTCAAAATCTATCTCTTGCCTATCTCTCCATCTTCTCTCACCTTTCATACATCTGCAGTCTATGCTCTCATAATGCCAAACTACGTACTGTTCCCAAATGTTCTGTCTCACAAACCAGGGATTCTGGCCTCCAAAGAATCTGGAAAGTTCTACAGGGGAACCAAAATGGTAGCAGGAACTTTCAGGAGGTCAAAAATGTTGAAATTACTAATTGATTTGATATTCAGAGAAAAGGAAATTTTAAATGTTTGGAAATGTTCTATATTTAAAGAAAAGAACAAACACTTTAAACATTTAACATGAAATATATTTTCTAGAGATGGTGGCCATTTGTTCCTTCAGCTCCAAAGGGTGAAATTCAAATACCTTCCCAAACAAGCCAGAAGTGAGGCGGATGGTAAAATCTTTCTAGATACTGGAATATAATATAAAATCAAGCCTAAATTACAGATTTTTCAGAGATGAAATGAGATATTTTGCTCTCCGATGAAACAAAATAACAGAAAAAAAACTTGCTTCTGATGAAATGTGCTAATAATAAATTGTACACATTAACAGTTCTTTGACTATTTAACATTTTCTCAGATGAGCAGGACTCCCAATGATTTAGTTTTAATTTTCTTTCATTATTCTTGAGATACCTTTTTAGGTACCAAGAACAGACTGATTGATCCATACCTCACCCCACCCCAAACCCGGGGAGTGTATTCTTCTGCTTATCCACAGAGTAGCAGTATGTTTCCAAGTGAGGTCACCACTAGGAATATAAATGAGTACCCAAATGTCTGCAGAAAGCAGTTTTTCCTTTTTTGTACACACACGAACATACAAATGCTAAATAACAAGAGTAACAAGCTGTCACAACCGTCCAGAGTGTGGTGTTGAGACCAGCAAACAACAACAAAATATGTACCTGTAGGAATGAGTAATAAAGATGTCAAAGAGACAAATGAATGGTATTTTGGGGGTAAAAACAGGAAAATAGACTGAGTTCTTGGTAAAATAATACATACATACCCATTGCTTTACAACTCTACGTCTATAAATGAACTGATTTGTATGTACTGAAACTAATAAAATCCTGGAAATATACAACTGTATGAGCTATCAATTTTGACATAGCAATCTCATTAATTACATTTTACATAAGTTCCATGGCAACAAAAGATAGTACAGAATCCATCTGATGACCCTGAATTGATCTCTGAACACAGAGAGACCTAAGCAAGAACACTGCCATGCTCTAAGTATTATAGTGACAAGTGTAAAGTTGTTTGTTACAGAAAAATCACTACTGGTGAATAAGAAAGCCTTATTTTTAAGTGCTGGGGAAAAAAGCCTTTCAGGGAAGTAGAGTTCACAATGCTTATAAGAAAAGTTATTAGCTTCCAATTAAAATAAATTAATTAATTTTTTTTTAAAGTAGAGGGCTGGGTGGAATGTAGCCTCCCTGAGGAACGGTTATTTAAACTCTATTTAGCCTCAGTTTCCCAAGCTGCAGAAGTAAAGAGTAAGAACACAGATCTCATTCTATGAGATCTGAAGATTAAATAAGATAATCTTTGTAAAATACGTAGAACAATATTTGATAGTTTTCCAAGCCCTTCCGGCTCCACATTCTATGACTGCTAACAATCAGTGCTATACACACATTCAGACTTTTAAGTTCATAAAAGGGACATTAAGACCAGCAAATAACTCTGAGTCAACAGGCATATTTCTATCACTGCATTCATTATTTTGCACTGTGGTCAACTGTATGTCTGTGAAGAGCACGTTGGTCAAAGTCATGACTCAGAAGTCAGACAGCATTGTGTTTCCCAGTTCAAGTTCTTCCACTCAATAGATGGATGACCTTAGGCAAGTTACTTTACTGGGAAAGTAGGTAACACTTTATATCAAACATATATATTTCTTAATGGCTCTAAACATAATACATTTTGTGCTTACATAAATATAAACATCGGAGAAGGCAATGGCACCCCACTCCAGTACTCTTGCCTGGAAAATCCCATGGATGGAGGAGCCTGGAAAGCTGCGGTCCATGGGGTTGATGAGGGTCGGACACGACTAAGCAATTCACTTTCACTTTTCACTTTCATGCACTGGAGAAGGCAATGGCAACCCACTCCAGTGTTCTTGCTTGGAGAATCCCAGGGATGGGGGAGCCTGGTGGGCTGCCGTCTGTGGGGTCGCACAGAGTTGGACACGACTGAAGTGACTTAGCAGCAGCAGCAGCAGCAATATAAACATAAATCAAGTACTACATATATAAAATGTACTATTATATATGTATTATAAATGTAATTTATAGTACATTTATATATTATATATACATTTATATTATAAATGTATTATATACTACAGTATATAAAATAAATATAAAACAAGAAATTTATTTCATCTCTTTCAAATATGTGATATGATAAGAAAAGCAAGCAATGATTTGCCTTGTTAATGTTAAAAGCAGCTTTTTAGCTTTTAAGACTTTTTTAGACCGTGTAATATCTGCCTTAATAGTTAAGACATTCTAAATTTAAGTCTAGAATTTTTTAAAAATTCAGAAAGTTAAATACACTAATTGAAATTATTTAAGAGGCAATAAATTTAAAAGGATAACAAAACTGAATTTTTAAAAAAACTTTATAAAACAGTGATGTTGACTGTTCTTAATTTTATTGACTAGAAATTTGAATCTATCAATTACTCCAAAGAAAATTCTGATGGGGGCATCCTGCTTTTAAAAAGTTATTCAGAGTTATTTGTAATTGCTGTCATTAAATATCTGTTTATAAAATATAAGGATGATTCTAATAATAATAATGCTTTGTAATAATTTATACTATATTATATAAATATATATTATAATTTTATAATAATAATTTCTTGTCAATGTTTTTGCATAGTGAATAAACTCACTTTTCCTTACAGAGAGAACACAACCTACTGTCCTTATTACCAAACAAATTCTGAATTAATGGAATGGAATACCATTTAATTATATAAGCAGTTCTCTATACAACATAGATCAGAAACATCTGAAGCTTAACTATACTCAAATAAATTTAATAAAGATAAATGCAATGTTCATTGACATCAAATATTCTAATTAGTATCCAAGATAGAAATTATGCAAGTTTTGGATTTCTCTATCCTCAAATCAACAACCACAACAAAGCACCTCCATTCATATCATTTTATAAAACATACTCTGCTGAAGTTAGAATTAGCTTCTTATTAGATGTTGAGGCGAAACTTTCACAAATGGATTTTCAATATCATTATATAACCAAGGTTTACATTGGAGAATCTATTAAAGGGCATGATCAAAATCTAAGTGTAGGTTAGGCAATAGTTACAATGGGACTTTAGGGATGAAGCACTGGGTTTTCTGGAGGAGGCATGGAAGCTGTAGGGCTTCTTCTATGAGTGTTGCAGACAGCAGCATTAAGGACAAATGCTGGTCTTATAAAAGAAGCCAGCCTAATAAACACAAAGGGTTATGGGAAAGAGAAATAAAAGATTATGATTATGAAGAGTCTTAAAACATAAGCAAAGGAATTTGGACTTGATTCAGAAGGCAATCTGCAACTACTGTAGGATCCTGAAGAAGGGAATGATTCTATCAAAATAGCATTTTTATAAAATCAACCTGGCAGGATGGAATTGGGAACATAAAAGGAACTTAGATGTTTTAGCTTAGGAGGCAACCACAGTAATTCTTTGTGATGAGGTCTCAGACTAAATAGAGCACTGACAGTAGATCTCTTTCATTAATTCCTTTCACAGAGAGAAACTGTTATATGTTGGGGACTGCACAGAAATTACAATGGTAAATAAGATTCATGGTCCCTTCTTTTACAAAGCTTACAATATAGTGAGGGAGGTGAACAAAAAAACAAGCAATAAAAAGTCACAAACATTACAAATTGTGATAAGTGCTCTTAGGAGACAAACAGGGATAGAAAATAATGCAGAGGGCATGAAGGGAGACTTATTTTAGAAAGGATGCTTGAGGAAGCCTCTCTAAGATAACTCCTAAGCTGAAACTAAACAATGCGGAGGAACAAAGAACAGCAGGGATCAAGGCAGAAAGAAGAACGTTTGTTCAAGGCACTTACATAAAACCAGTGCAGCTCTAGCACACTGAGGGGAAGGAAGCCTGACATAAGAAAAGACTGGGGAGTTGGCAGAGATAGAGCATGTAAAACATGATGTTTGCCTTGTTAAGAAACTAAAACTTGATTTTAAGTGCAATGGGAAACCACTAGAGGATTTTGATCAGGAAAGTGTCATAAAATGTTTTTGTAAAAAAAGAGAGAAAGAAAAAATATGGTCATAAATTTTATATAAACAAAGGAAAAAAATCTGAAGTACATTTTTTAAAAAACAAGTATTTGTATTTTAAGACTGCTGCTGCTGCTAAGTCACTTCAGTAGTGTCCGACTCTTTGCGACCCCATAGACGGCTGCCCACCAGGCTCCCCCATCCCTGGGATTCTCCAGGCAAGGACACTGGAGTGGGTTGCCGTTGCCTTCTCCAATGCGTGAAAGTGAAAAGTGAAAGTGAAGTCGCTCAGTCGTGTCCGACTCTTAGCAACCCCATGGACTGCAGCCTACCAGGCTCCTCTGTCCATGGGATTTTCCAGGCAAGAGTACTGGAGTGGGGTGCCATCACCTTCTCCAATTTTAAGACTAGAGAACCTATTATACAATAACCCAATCTACTACAATCACTAAGAGCAGGTTGAAAGATCTCAATTCGAAGTTAGATGAACTACACTGACTAAGCTTTTACTAGTACTGTAATATATTTATTTTACTGTAATATATTTATATTATAGCCCAGGAGTGCCCTGAGTGACAAGAAAGAATGGGCATCAACCTAAGGAAAATATCTCTTAGTTAAGAAATTTAATATCAAAGGAAAATACTTATAAGATACATACTGGTAAGAAAACCACCGAGATAAATTTGAAAGCATACAACTAGCCTGTTTTCAGCACTGACTCTGGACAAGTTGCTTAATCTCTCTGTGATGTTTCCTATAAAATGAGACATACTAACAGTCTGGAGAGGAGTCAATGCAATGTATATAAAGTAGTTAAAAGAGTATTTGGCTCAAAGCAAATGCTCTGCTGCAACCATCATTATGGTAGAGATGTTTTATACTACTCAGTTCAATTCATACTTCTGTCATTCCTCTTTCAAAACCAAGCAATTTGTTTTGAATTACCTAAATAATTTCAATTCTTCCATAAGGGCTATCTATACTAGAGTGGATAGTAAATATTTTTGGCCAGAGAGGATCTGTCACAGCTACTCAATCTACTGCTGCAGCTCAAATGTAGCCATAGATACCATGCAAATTAATGAGCATGGCTGTGTCCCACAAACTGGGCACCTAAATTTGAATTTCATATTATTTTCATGTGTCACAAAATATTATTCATTTGATTTTTTCACTCATTAAAAAATATAAAAACCACTCTCAGCTTACAGATTATAAAAAAACAGGTGGCAGGCCACAGTTTGCCAATCTAAGACACTTATAATATAAATATATGACCCTTTCAGTCATAATTTCTCCATATATAAAACCAAAGTGAATATAATCAGCTTTCCTAACTTCTCAATGTTGAAATAACAAAATTTATTTCCACATGAGGAATAATATCTAGCTCATGGGCTCAATTTTTTTCTCCAATTTGCTTCCAGGGTAACATAATACATAAAAAAAATCATGGCTAAAACAGTGCAAAAGGCTATTATACTAAGTTTTCTTTTCAGTTTGAAGATGAACTGTATCAAGGATATAGATACATATTGAAAACTTATAGAGATCATTGTAACATAAAAATTTCTATTATGATGTTAAGTTTATCAATACCTATTTTATAAGATAACTAGAGCTGTTGCCAGTTTTAACACAACAAAGTAAGTTATTTATCCAGTCTCACTAAATCCCTGCCAACAGAAATACTTTTAATAAAAGAGGAAGGCAGAAGCTTATTCCTCAGCAATATACAGTCAATAAAAATGTGATCCCCTTACAGTGTGTAAAATAGTATATCTTACATATTAACATTAGCTCTAAACAGAGTAAGATACATCAAATGGAAAAATAATGTTTTGTGGGGGTTTCTCCTTAAAAAAGATAAAGTCTTTCTGGAAAAAAAAATATGTATTTGTTCATTCTGCATATAATTACAATTCATATCAGTAAAAATTCCACATATCTCTCAAAAGAAGATGGAACTGTAAATGCCAACCTGGGTGCTACTGCTCCTGGTAGAGATATTTACATATTTACCTGCTACTAAAATAGACAACGAGTCAATTTTGCAACAAATCCTTAGTTCAAAAGGAGATTTTATTAGTGAGGCCCTTTTAAAAGGAAGTTACGGATCCCTATGCTTTGTGTAGCTGTCATTTTTATTTCATTTAAATACTGTATCAGTGAACACTCTTAAATAAAACACAGGATTTTAAATCAAAAGCTAAGACTCAACTTTTGACACCTTCCTCTCTGCTCATCCATCACCAAGTCCCAAAACTTGACCACGTAAGGATTCCCATCTCTTCTGCCTTGGTCATCATCTTCTCTAGATTGAGCTAACGTCATCTCTTTCCCAAACCTCTGAAACAACTCTTAGCAGTAAATACTCTGACTATTCTCCTCCACAATGGGCTTCATTCACACTCTTTAAACCTGAGCCCAGCTGTCTCTTTCTCAGGGAAGCCATCCTGACCTCTCTGACTAGGTTAGGTTCTCCTGTGAGCATCATGTACCTTTCCTTTGGGCTTCCCCTGTGGCTCAGCTGGTAAAGAATCTGCCTGCGATGCGGGAGACCTGGGTTCAAACCATGAGTTGGGAAGATCCCCTGGAGAAGGGAAAGGTTACCCATTCCAGTATCCTGTCCTGGAGAATTCCATGGACTGTTGGCTTAAAACTCAACATTCATAAAACTAAGATCATGGCATCTAGTCACATCACTTCATGGCAAATAGATGGAGAAACAACAGAAACAGTGAGAGACTTTATTTTTGGGGGGGCTCCAAAATCACTGCAGATAATGACTGAAGCAATGAAATTAAAAGACACTTGCTCCTGGAAGAAAAGCTATGACTAACCTAGATAGCATATTAAAAAGCAGAGACATTACTTTGCCAACAAAGGTCCGTATACCCAAAGCTATGGTTTTTCCAGTAGTCATGTATGGAGGTGAGAGTTGGACTATAAAGAAAGCTGAGCACCGAAGAATTGATGCTTTTGAACTGTGGTGTTGGAGAAGACTCTTGAGAGTCCCTCAGATGGCAAGGAGATCCAACCAGTCCATCCTAAAGGAAATCAATCCTGAATATTCATTGGAAGCACTGATGCTGAAGCTGAAACTCCAATACTTTGGCCACCTGATGCAAAGACCTGACTCATTTGAAAAGACCCTGATGCTGGGAAAAATTGAAGGCAGGAGAAGGGGACAACAGGGGATGAGATGGTTGGATGGCGTCACCAACAGAATGGACATGAGTTTGAGTAGGCTCTGGGAGTTGGTGATGGACAGGAAAGCCTGGCATGCTGCAGCACATGGGGTCACAAAGAGTTGGACATGACTAAGTGACTGAACTGACTGACCTTTGCTTTATGGCATGTGAACTTATAGTTAACATTTTTATATGTTTCTATCCTTGTGTGATAAACGTCTATTTTCTCCACTAGATTTTAAGCTTCACATGTGGGGCTGATGAATTCTCAATACTTGGCACAATCCTGGCACATAACAGGATTATGATTTTCAGTCCAGTTCAGTTCAGTCGCTCAGTCATGTCTGACTCTTTGAGACCCCATGAACCTCAGCACACCAGGCCTCCCTGTCCATTACCAACTCCCAGAGTCCACCTAAACCTATGTCCATTGAGTCAGTGATGCCATCCAACCATCTCATCCTCTGTCATCCCCTTCTCCTCCTGCCCTTAATCTTTCCCAGCATCAAGGTCTTTTCAAATAAGTCAGCTCTTCACATTAGGTGGCCAAAGGATTAGAATTTCAGCTTCAGCATCAGTCCTTCCAATGAACACCCAGGACTGATCTCCTTTAGGATGGACTGGTTAGATCTCCTTGCAGTCCAAGGGACTCTCAAGAGTCTTCTCCAACACCATAGTTCAAAAGCATCAATTCTTCAGTGCTCAGCCTTCTTTATAGTCCAACTCTCACATCCATACATGACCACTGGAAAAACCATAGCCTTACTAGACAGACCTTTGTTGGCAAAATAATGTCTCTGCTTTTCAATATGCTATCTAGGTTGGTCATAACTTTCCTTCCAAGGAGTAAGCGTCTTTTAATTTCATGGCTGCAATCACCATCTGCAGTGATTTTGGAGCTCATAAAAATAAAATCAGCCACTGTTTCCACTGTTTCCCCATCTATTTGCCATGAAGTGATGGGACTGGATGCCATGATCTTAGTTTTCTGAATGTTGAGCTTTAAGCCAACTTTTTCACTCTCCTCTTTACTGATGACTATATATGCTGTAAGACATTATATCATTTTTACATATGTTGAGGAACTTTTTGTTGGCACTGAAGAATCACTTTAACCTGGTAGCATGTGTCTAAATATTAAGAAGTTACCTGCCAAGCTAATAAAACTATTATCTAAAACACGGTATATTCTTCAAACTTGATAAATATATACCATCATGATAACATGGAAGACCAGGGTTGAATATAGAATCTTGATTCGTAAGAGATATATATATATATATATATTTTTTTTTTCCCACCCCTGGCTCCATCCTGCACCCTCAAGGAGGCTTGTGCATATACCCGCCTTTCCATGCTCTGCCCACACTCCTTGAACAAAACTTATAGCTACTCCTTATGGGTGTCCACACTGGTAATATGGCCACATACCAGAGGACGGATCCAGAGAAGAGGCCCACACAGGCCCTGTGAGCAAGCCTGGGGCCATCCGAGCATAGATTTCAGGAACTATGTGTATCCAGACCTTGATTTAGAAGGTAAGGTGGGGTGAAATGAGATGTATTTAAGAGTTGGGTGGTTCCCCTTGAGCCCAGTGACTGGACATGTGGGGATGGGTACAATCAAGATTGGCTGAGTTAGGGTCCTCTGGAGTACAGGATCCAAGGCAGGGTCTCCTCTTGCCTGAGTCTAGGGGTTGCACTGGCAATACGATATACATTATCTAGTACTTTCATGCATTGGAGAAGGAAATGGCAACACACTCCAGTGTCCTTGCCTGGAGAATCCCAGGGATGGGGCAGCC
Organism: Oryx dammah; assembly: GCF_014754425.2. Taxonomy (NCBI): domain Eukaryota; kingdom Metazoa; phylum Chordata; class Mammalia; order Artiodactyla; family Bovidae; genus Oryx; species Oryx dammah. Next base: position 69,508,789 of record NW_024070202.1, on the reverse strand, counting down.
TGGTGGGCTGCCGTCTGTGGGGTCTCACAGAGTCGGACCCGACTGAAGCAACTTAGCAGCAGCAGCAGCAGCAGTAATCATGACAGGAGAATCTTTTCCCCAAAGTGACAGTTCTAGAACATATTATTTCCATGATCATATAATTCTTTGATTTTATTATTGCTACAGAGTTCTCTTTTTTTAAGGTTAAGGTTCTCTCCTCTCCTTCTACAGACCATGATTTTTAGAACCATTATCTAATATGTAATTAACTCAATACTTTGTATCTTTTTCCATAACTAATTAATTTTTAATCATGTGAACACTTACTATTACATCCACATGGGACAGGAAATGAAGTAAAGGTAGAATCCAAGGCCTTGAAGCAATCAGTTATGCCCATTTTTAGTTTTAGTTGTCACGTACTCAATGTCAAGGTATCCCAGACTGTTGCTGCGCATGCTCAATTGTGCCCAACTCTTGACGACCCCATAGCCTGTAGCCTACCAGGATCCTCTATCCATGGGATTTCCCAGGCAAGAATACTGGAGGGGGTTGGCATTTCTTACTCCAGAGGATCTTCCTGACCCAGGGATTAAACCCATGTTTCTTAGGTCTCCTGCATTGTCAGACTGGATCTTTACTGCTAGTATCACCTGGGAAACCCAAGATGAGTGTCCCAGATTAGTGTACATGTTAGAAAGAAGCCAAGGTCCTTGGTTTGAGCTCAGAATTTTGATATAATTTACAACCATAAATAACTTTTAACCACCTCTTTTCAAATGCGTACTACTGAAAGTTTTGTATTAATCAAGAAAGATTACTATGTATAGATAGATAAAAACAGAATCATCATAGCTTCAAGGAACAAAAAAAGAAAATGGTCTGACTATACATATTACTTTACTGACTAAGGTCCGTCTAGTCAAGGCTATGGTTTTTCCTGCGGTCATGTATGGATGTGAGAGTTGGACTGTGAAGAAGGCTGAGCACTGAAGAGTTGATGCTTTTGAACTGTGGTGTTGGAGAAGACTCTTGAGAGTCCCTTGGACTGCAAGGAGATCCAACCAGTCCATTCTGAAGGAGATCCACCCTGGGATCTCTTTGGAAGGACTGATGCTAAAGCTGAAGCTCCAGTACTTTGGCCACCTCAAGCGAAGAGTTGACTCACTGGAAAAGACTCTGATGCTGGGAGGGATTGGGGGCAGGAGGAGAAGGGGACGACAGAGGATGAGATGGCTGGATGGCATCACTGACTCGGTGGACGCGAGTCTGAGAGAACTCCGGGAATTGGTGATGGACAGGGAGGCCTGGCGTGCTGCGATTCATGGGTTCGCAAAGAGTCGGACACAACTGAGTGACTGAACTGAACTGAACTGAACTGAAGGATGTTCCATTAGATTTCATTAAAGTTGACTGTGACCATCTTATATTGTTAAAAAGTTACAGTAACAGAAGAGTAGGTTGATAATTAGACACAAGTCCTGCTTTCTTACAACATCTGTGTCACTAGCTATGCCCCTGAAAAAGCCACAGAACCTTTATACCCCTCAATCTTCCCAGAGGTTAAGAGAAGAAAGGAAAAGAAAAGACGTTACAGGAAAAACCAGAAGCACTTAGAATTCTTAAGAAAAAAACATAGTTGTTATATAAATCCAGGTAATAATTAGTATATCTTTCTTTCATTACAAATTAAGAAAAGAAATGTAGATGTATCATAAATTAAATGATTAACCCCAAACTTACAGCATATAAATTGGCCCAATCTGCTTCTAACTGTAAATAAAGGAGCATAGAAATACCAAACTGCATATTAGTCTTAGATCACTTTTTAACGATTTAGAAATAAGAAAAATCAGGTAAGAAAATTGACTTACTATTACCATGAGTACAAAATGCAACTCTAGCTCCAATCAAGTGTGTAATTTGGAGAAAAAATTCTATTCATACAAATTTCTTGGTGTTTCTTCTAAATCTTAAATTCTCACATCCCTAAAACATATTCTTAATGCTATATATTCATACATATGCTATATATTCATACATATACACACACATATATGTAGATATACTTTGGAAATAATTATAAAGTTACATAGTATACTCAAAGACCTTGACAGCTTTTTGAATGCAGCCTCTTTGAAGTAATTATGAACAGAATGTACAATGACTCAGCACAGCTAACACTGGTGTAGAAATAGTAAAACATGCACCCTGTGAACCAAATGTCAGTATGGCAAATGCAATATGAACCACTATTAGTTGAGTAGTAGTATGAAATCCAAAGATCACTATATATATATGAAAGAGTTGGAAAGTTGGGAAATGATATTTTTCCAGTAGGCTGACATAATTGACATAAGGAAGCCTAATTTACATATCTAACGATATCAAGGTAATTTTACACAAAAAATGTTTAAACACAAATAATTTTTTCTATATAGTTAAATTCTTAATAATAGTTGATGTGGACAAACCTTTTAGTTTAGCAGGGTTTATAAGAGGCACTAAAAGCAGATGAGGCCCAATATATACCATAAAGAACAGAACTTCATGTAACCAATTTTGTTTTAAACAGGATCTGCTTTAAATGGATATATATATTGTATTAATAATAAAGATCATTCACATAGAGACATTCAATTGTTTGTGTCACAGGTATTTATTGAGTTGTCATGCTGAATACTCTAACAGACTGGTGTATTTTAAATGTGCACTTTACGTCATATTACCTAATCTTTTTTTTAAAGTAGTCACTGTTCACTTTCAAGCTTTTTCATTTCCTCAGCAAAATAATAACTCTTGGTCATCATAGGCAGCCAAATATCAGGCCTTAACCATCTGTCAACTGGCTTGAATTCAGCAAGCATGCTCCTGTAGTTTTAGTTCTAATTGTGTTTAATGCTGCACTAATTATTTCAATGGGGAATAATTTTGTACAGTCAAAGTTGACTCATTTTATAAACTGGAAGCTCCTCAGCTATAAATTGGCAGGTCTCATCCTTCATTCCTCCTAAGTGTTGTGCCAAAGGGGAATAAGTATATGGTTGCTCTGTGACCAAATGTCATGTGCTGGGCAGAAACATTGATCCTGGCTATTAATCACTCTGCAAGCCCTCCCAGTAATCAAAGGGCACAGCTGCAATGATATATGACCAGTGTCAGAGTAGAAAGCCCTTTACAAGACTGCATGCTTACCAGCTGATGGCCAGTATGTACTACTGCATGCACACTGGCCAGCCCAAAGTGCCCAGGCTAATTAATCATCACTTCTAACTGTTCATTCTATCATTAAACACCTTTATTGGCTGAATTATCGGAGGATTCTTCTCCCCTATTACTTAGGTCTGGAAGTGAAGAACCTTCTCACCTGGATACAAAAAGCTTGCCTATTACCTGTTTCAGACCAGTATGCCCTTTCATTCTCTTCTCCATAAGTTTGCTGACCTAGCAGTGAACTAGAGTCCAGGAGAAAATTGGATGTTATTGAGACTGATTTTAGTGAGGTTCACCTCAAATGACTGATAGAAGAGCTACATAACATGAAATCATCTAAATTTAATAAGGTGAACTTTTAGAAATCTCACGTGAATTTTACAACATAAGTTACAAAGCATTTTGATGCAGTTAACAATGAAGTACAGCTACTTAAGAGCAAACCAGTTTCCAGGAGAAATACTAAGAAAAAGTTTTACCAATTATAATTCAATTACTGATGTGATTTAATATATTGTTCTATTTGGCACTATACAACATAAAACAATCAATCCTATGGTGACTGTAAAAAATATCTTAGAACACTCTTATTGTTATGTAAATAATTATCTCCCTTTCCAAACAGGGCCAATTCAAGTAGAGAAGCAGGAATCATTATCAGCAAGACCTTAAAATCATTACTAAATAGTGATGCTATATATTATAAAAAGCATTGAGTAGTAACACTCAATTATGCTAAGAGACCAAGAGACTTCAAAACAGGAATTATCAGTATTTTAATAATCAAATATGGTAAAAGTCTTCCTTAAAGATTTAAAAAAATTTTTCCTTAAAGAGATTTAAGCTGTAGGACAGTGTAACTCTTGAACATTACCTTGAGATTTTTTTAAAATGTTATCTTACTTTTTAAAAATTTCAGCATATATATAGTTGCCAAGGAAATTCAATAAAACATTTCTTAACAGGACAAAATCCAAGAAATGAAGAGTCCTGTGCTCCTTTAACCAATATTATCATGTCACATGTTTAGGAATATGACCAATATACTTGATAATAAAGGCTTTATTTCTATAATAACATAAGTGATTAGAATGCATTGAGCTCAATACAAGATTCTTTTAAACTAAGATGACTATAACTGGTTTTAGAATCTTGAATCAAACCAATCTAGTATTTTTTAAATAGATTCAAATAGTAAGCAGGTAGATGCTATGTTTTGGGCTTCCCACGTGGCTCAGAGGTAAAGACTCCACCACCAATCCAGGAGATGCGGGTTCAATCCCCTGGACAAGAAAATGGCAACCCACTCCAGTATTCTTGCCTGGGAAATCCCATATGCAGAGGAGCCTGGCGGGCTACAGTTCATGTGGTCACAAAAGAGTTGGACACAATTTAGTGACTAAACAACAAGATGCAATGTTTTACTTGTTTCTGATTTTAAATTCTTAGAATTCAAGAATTAAAATAAAGACAGGGAGGTGGAAGAATTAAAAGGCGGTACAATCATTAACATATCTACGTGAAGGACTAAAATGAAAGATGGACAATATCAAGGGCTGGTGAGGATGCAAAGCAACTGCTACTCTCATTGTTGTGGCAATGCAAAATGATAGAGCAACTACTGAAAGCAACTTGGGAGTTTCCTGTAAAGTTAAACATACACGTATCAGAGGACCCAATAATCTCACTCCTAAGAGAAATAAAAATATATCACAAAGACATTACAAACATTTATAGTAGTTTTATTCATATTGGTCAAAACAGAAAAGAATCAAAATATCCATCATTAGTGAACGGATAAACAAGCTGTAGTACATTCATACAATGGACTATTATTCAATAATAAGAATGAACTATAGATACTTGTAACAACATAGATACATTATAAAAGCACTATGATAAGTATAAGAAGCCAAATTCTCCTGGTTTCCTATTGTATTATTTCATTTATATGACCTTCTGGAAAAGACAAAACTATAGGAGCACAAATTGGATTAGTGATTGCCAGGAGCTGGAAAGGTAGGCAAGGTATTGCTTGCAAAGGCGGGTGGAGGGACTCTCTGATGTGATGGAAATGTTCTATATGTTATCTTGATTGTGACTGGTTGTGGTTACCCAGACACATACAACTGTCAAAATTTGTCAAACTATTACACTTAAAAATGAAATTTATTGTATGTAAATTATACCTCAATAAATCTGACTTAAAAACAAAACAAAAAGGAGTGAAAGTGGAAGAATATCTCAAGAGTAAATTAGGTGACTCATTTCTACAGAAGTCACAAACATTTATTTTGGAACCACTGACATGTACAACCCAAATGCCTTAATAATTTAGACTAGTGAACTAAAACCTTTTCATCTGAAAATAAGACTTTAGTCTACTTTTTAAGAACCATCCATTCTGTATCTGATAAAAATGGAAAACTATGAAACACCAAAATACCTTAAAAGGGAGATTACTTTTCTCAACATTTTATCATTCATAGAGTTGAAAAAATTATCTGATATAAATTATATAATCTGAAGATAAGAGTGAGTGAGCTGCTCCAAGACCTACAGAAATAAGGCACTTTAGTTCAATTAAATGATTTCCCTGCAGGCAATGTCTTTTCAATCTGAGCTAATGACATCATTTAAGGAGGATGGTCCATTTAACTAAAAGGATCTTTTACAAGGCAGACAGACAGAAGGCAATCTAAGAATATTTGCAAGGACTTTCCATATTTCAAAATCATAATGGTGAAATGTCTACATAAAATTCTTAAAGTTAGATATTAATCAATACGTTGCAGAAATAATTTCATAGAAAAGAATGTAATAAAGCTCTTAGGAAGTTTTCCCATTATTTTTCCCTTTAAAGAAACCAATTCTTTTCTAATGGCAATTAGGCTACTCCAGACTAACCATGACATGGAGTTTCTAGAAATTAGAACCTTATTTCTGAAATGCCAAACTTCTTTACCTACCTGCTGTTTCTAGGATAATCTTCCCTGGGTCCTACTGGCTTACTTTCATCTGACTTTATATTTCTGCGTGTGAAATAAGCAGAAGCACAATTGTCAACCATCTTGAATTAAACTAGGTTGACCAGAAATAAGACTGTTCTCCAAGATGAGAAACGGTTTCAGGAACCCTCCAGAGGGCTCTTTCCTTAACCCTGTGCCCTAGAATCAGAAATTGAAAGTCTTAACTGAACTCAGTTCAGTTCAGTTCAGTCGCTCAGTTGTGTCTGACTCTTTGTGACCTCATGAATTGCAGCATTCCCTGTCCATCACCAACTCCCGGAGTTCACTCAAACTCATGTCCATCGAGTCGGTGATGCCATCCAGCTATCCCATCCTCTGTCATACCCTTTTCCTCCTGTCCCCAATCCCTCCCAGCATCAGAGTCTTTTCCAATGAGTCAACTCTTCGCATGAGATGGCCAGTGTACTGGAGTTTCAGCTTTAGCATCATTCCTTCCAAAGAAATCCCAGGGTTGATCTCCTTCAGAATGGACTGGTTGGATCTCCTTGCAGTTCAAGGGACTCTCAAGAGTCTTCTCCAACACCACAGTTCAAAAGCATCAATTCCCTGACATAAAAATTCCCCACAGTTCAGGATCCAGACAAGAGAAAGAACTTTGCCACCATAGCCTGGGGAGAAGACAGGTGACTGAAATCACGCAGTGGATGAAATCCATCAAGTTCCCTAGGAAAGATTTCTTTTTCCTAATTCTGGGTTTTAAAATTATTTTTCATTCCACAGTATAAACAGTGATTACTATCCTGCATGCCAAGTAAGTTCAACCAATAAGGGCAAGAGATAGAATATCTTAACCCTAAATGAGGGACATATAATCTAAGTTATAGAAGGATTTCTGCCACTAACAGCTGTGTGACCTTGGATGAGTCATTAACACTCCTTCAGTTTCCTCATCTGTAAAATAATCTCTGAGGACACTTCCAACTCATACAGTTGATAATTCTCTCATATATCAGAATAAAAATGGTTCATTTTTCAAAGCAGGTGAATAAAATATAGAGCTACTAGTAAATGAGTCAAATTTTACACTTGTGAATATTGAAAGAAATAATAATATTGGAAAACCATAAAATATTATTTTTATTTAAAAATAAATAAATAATATTATTGGAAAACTACTAGATCATTCAGATACAACCTAAATCAAATCCCTTACAATTATTCAGTGGAAGTGAGAAATAGACTTAAGGGAATAGATCTGATAGACAGAGTGCCTCATGAACTATGGATAGAGGTTCGTGACATTGTACAGGAGACAGGGATCTAGACCATCTCCAAGAACAAGAAATGCAAAAAAGCAAAATGGCTGACTGAGAAGGCCTTACAAATAGCTGTGAAAAGAAGAGAAGCAAAAAGCAAAGGAGAAAAGGAAATTTGAATGCAGAGTTCCAAAGAATAGCATGGAGAGATAAAGACTTCCTTAGTGATCAGTGCAAAGAAATAGAGGAAAAAACAGAATGGGAAAGACTAGAGATCTCGTCAAGAAAATTAGAGATACCAAGGGAACATTTCATGCAAAGATGGGCTCAATAAAGGACAAAAATGGTATGGACCTAACAGAAGCAGAAGATATTAAGAAGAGGTGGCAAGAATACACAGAAAGTAAAAGAAAGTGAAGTTGCTAAGTCATGTCTGACTCTGCTACCCTATGGACTGTAGCCTACCAGGTTCCTCTGTCCTTGGGTTTTCCAGGCAAGAATACTGGAGTGGGTTGCCATTTCTTTCTGCAGGAGATCTTCCTGACCCAGGGATTGAACCCAGGTCTCCCGCATCGTAGGCAGACACTTTACTGTCTGAGGAAGAACTATACACAACCCAGGTAATCACGACATTGTGATTATTCACCTAGAGCCACATGTTCTAGAATGCGAAGTCAAGTGGGCCTTATGAAGCTTCACTACAAACAAAGCTAGTGGAGGTGATGGAATTCCAGTTGAGCTATTTCAAGTCCTAAAAGATGATGCTGTGAAAGTGCTGTACTCAATATACCAGCAAATTTGGAAAACTCAGCAGTGGCCACAGGACTGGAAAAGCTCAGTTTTCACTCCAATCCCAAGGAAAGGCAATGCCAAAGAATGCTCAAACTACTGCACAATTGCACTCATCTTACACACTAGTAAAGTAATGCTCAAAATTCTCCAAGCCAGGTTGCAACAATATATGAACCATGAACTTCCAGATGTTCAAGCTGGAAGCTTTTAGAAAAGGTGGGGAACCAGAGATCAAATTGCCAACATCTGATGGATCATCAGAAAAGCAAGAGAGTTCCAGAAAAACATCTATTTCTGCTTTATTGACTATGCCAAAGCCTTTGACTGTGTGGATCACCACAAACTATGGAAAATTCTGAAAGAGATGGGAATACCAGACCACCTGACCTACCTCTTGAGAAAGCTATATGCAGGTCAGGAAGCAACAGTTAGAACTGGACATGGAACAACAGACTCGTTCCAAATAGGAAAAGGAGTACATCAAGGCTATATATTGTCATCCTGCTTATTTTATATGCAAAGTACATCATGAGAAATGCTGGGCTGGATGAAGCACAAGTTGGAATCAAGATTGCTGGGAGAAATATCAATAAGCTTAGATTGCAGATGACAGCACCCTTACAGCAGAAAGTGAAGAGGAACTAAAGAGCCTCTTGATGAAAGTGAAAGAGGAGAGTGAAAAAGTTGGCTTAAAACTCAACAATCAGAAAACTAAGATTATGGCATCCAGTCCCATCACTTCATGGCAAATAGAATGAGAAACAGTGGAAACAGTGACAGACTTTATTTTGGGGGGCTCCAAAATCACTGCAGATGGTGACTGCAGCCATGAAATTAAGACACTTACTCCTTGAAAGAAAAGTTATGACCAATCTAGACAGCATATTAAAAAGCAGAGACATTACTTTGCCAACAAAGGTCCATCTAGTCAAGGCTATGATTTCTCCAGTAGTCATGAATAGATGTGAGAGTTGGACTATAAAGAAAACTGAGCATCAAAGAATTGATGCTTTTGAACTGTGGTGTTGGAGAAGACTCTTGAGAGTCCCTTGGACAGCAAGGAGATCCAATCAGTCCATCCTAAAGAAATCAGTCCTCAATATTCATTGGAAGAACTGATGCTGAAGCTGAAACTCCAATACTTTGGCCACCTGATGCGAAGAACTGACTCATTTGAAAAGACCCTGATGCTGGGAAAGATTGAAGGTGGGAGGAGAAGGGGACAACAGAGGATGAGATGGTTGGATGGCATCACCGACTCAATGGATGTGAGTTTGAGTAAACTCTGGGAGTTGGTGATGGACAGGAAGGCCTGGTGTGCTGCAGTCCATGGGGTTTCAGAGTCGGACACGACTGAGCAGCTAAACTGACTAACTAACTAATATTGACAGAATTTTGAAGTCAGAAAAGTCTAGGCTTTAAAAACTATTAATTTGCCTGGCTGTCAGGAAATGTGCCTGATCTAAGAAAACAGAAACCTAGAACAGATTTAAGAGATTGGTTAAGTGTCTAAGAAGAATTTGATGCATTAACTGATACTATTTCATCCAGTCCTTCTATCCAGAAATGATCATAATAAGTTAAAAGCAAAGAAGAAAATTTTCCAAAGTCATCTGGTTCTATAGTCAGTTGAGCTGCTATCCCTTGAAAAGCCCAATTTTTTTAAGTTGACCATTTTTTTCTTTGGGGGGCATGGATAATGGTATATTTCATATTCTTCTCTATTTTTTGATACAGGCATTAGTAAAACCTGTATTTTCATTTCTAGAAATTACAGAACCAATACATATTATCTATAATAATTTGTTTCATATAATCCTAGGTATAGGGAGAAATAGGTAAAAGAGTAGACAAAACAAGTTGATCATAAATAGATAAATGTTTCTGTCCAAATTAAAGATATTTTACTATATAAACAGAAAAAGTCCTAAAGGATTATGAGAACTGCAGAAATTCAGTGCTATAGGATTTGCAATCAAATTCCCCCAACTTTGAAACTTGGGCCAAGTTCCTTATCCCTTGTGATAGATACACTTCAGTAATTATATACAGCCACAAAGGAAGAATGTAAAAGATTCAGATGCTGGTCCTTTCCAGTAAATAATTTATTCTTTTTGATGAATATTCTAATAGCAAGTCATACCACTTTTTCCCACCATAAAGCTCTAAGCTTTTTAATAAGATTAAATTATCTAAGTATTAAATATTTTAACCTTATCTTAGATCACAAAATGGATAAATTCATAAGGAGACTTCTGAATTTTTCTTCATAAGTACCTTATTTCAATAACTTTAGAAGTAGCATGATTTAATCAACATTTATTAGCAAGATACAATTTTCAGTTCTCTAAGTGAAATAACAAAATTATAATCACCTCAAATCCATTTTGGAAAGAGATGAAGTATTAACAATGTTGTGTCATTTATGGCCCTATCTTCTGTTTAGATTTACTATGTAACAACCAGATAATCAAGATATGATCCCATAAAAAGATAGAGGGAACAGTCATATATAGAGTACCACTGGAGAAACCTAGGAAGCTACTTAACTCATCAAACCACAATCTCTCCCACTACCCAATGGCTCTTACTTCATCAGTCCTTCATTGTCCAGGGTTATTAAGGAAGACTCCGTTGTTAAGTACAAACAGTAACTAAACAACCCTATTCTTTATTCATTTACCATGAGCAGAACATAAAATATGTGGGCCAGTGAGACAATAGGTTAAGATTCAGTGGAAGGAGGTTAGAAAAAGGTCTGGAGAGATGGAGAGAAAATGAGACATTTTCATGTATAGGTAAGAAGTGTTAAACTAGATTTCCTTTGTTCCTTTCCGACTCTGAAATTCGATCATTCATTTTTCTTAAATCAACACTACAAATAATTAAAAAGGAAGAAATTTTTATAACATACATGATGATGTTTTAGAATCCTTAAAATATAATGAATGTTTAATAAAGAAAAGACCATGCCAATGTTAAAAATGAGCAAATACATGACGAGTCAACTTATAAAACATACAAATAATTAGAAATAAATGAAAATATCATAACTAGTCATAAAAGAAATACAATAAAGTTATATATGTCAATGATACCTGAAAAAACTGGAAAAAGAAGAAATGCAAATTAAAACAACAATTAAATACTATTTCAGCAAATACTTTAAAAACTAAGGACTAAAAACCTACAATATCATGGAAAGATGTTTCAGTATACAATATGGAAAAGTCAGGTTATAAAACAATACATCAAATATGAAGTCAGATGTGTACAGAAAATGTCTCTAGACTGATATATACCAGAATTTTAGCAGGGATTATTTCTATTACTGATGATTTTCTTCTTCTTCTGCTTACCAGTTGTGGTGATTTTCAAATATGTTCACAAATCCTTTGACACTCCTCCTTTCAAAATGTAGACTCTAATCCCTTTCCCCCTGAGTGCAAGTCAACTTCAATGTTTCCTTTCTAATGAGTAAAATGTAGCTGAAGTGATACTATATGACTATAGCTTCCACTTGACTCTTTCTTTAATCACCGGCTCTGGGGGAAGAAGTCTACCATGTCATGAGGATACTCAAAACAGCCAATGGAAAGATCTACATGAGGAAGAACTAAGCCTTCTGACAATAGTCAGCACCAACTTGTAGCCACATGAGTGAGTTCCCTTGAAAATGGCTTCTCTACCATCAGTCAAACTTTCAGATGACTGTGCCCTAGTTAACCTTTTGACTATAATATTGTATGAGACCCCTAGGCCAAAAAACACAATGTTAAACTGTTCCCACATTCCTGACCCACAGAGAATGTGAGAATAAAAAAGTGTTTGTCATTTAATAATAAACAAAAGGTCAGTTTTAATTCTAATCCCAAAGAAAAGCAATGCCAAATAATGTTCAAACTACCACACAATTGCACTCATTTCACATGCTAGCAAAATAATGCTCAAAATTCTCCAAGCTAGGCTTCAACAGCACATGAACTGAGAACTTCCAGATGTTCAAGCTGGATTTAGAAAAACAGAGGAACCAGAGATCAAATTGCCAGCATCTGCTGGATCACAGAAAAAGCAAGAGAATTCTAGAAAAACATCTACTTCTGCTTCACTGAGTACACTAAAGTCTTTGACTATGTGGATCACAGCAATCTGTGGAAAATTCTTAAAGAGATGGAAATACCAGACCACCTAACCTGCCTCCCGAGAAACCTGTATGGAGGTTAAGAAGCAACAGAATGGAACATGGAATAATAGACTGGTTCCAAATTGGGAAAGGAGTGCATCAAGGCTATATATTGTCACCCTGCTGATTTAACTTATATGCAGAGTATATCATGAGAAATGCCAGGATGGATGAAGCATAAGCTAGAATCAAGATTGCCGGGAGAAATATCAATAACCTCAGATACACAGATGACACCACCCTTACGGGAAAAAGCGAAGAGGAACTAACGAGCCTCTTGATGAAGGTAAAAGAGGACAGTGAAAAAACTGGTTTAAAACAACATTTAAAAAATGAATATCATAGCATCTGGTCTCATCACTTCACGGCAAATAGATGGGGAAACAATGGAAAGAGTGACAAACTTTATTTTCTTGGGCTCCAAAATCACTGCCGATGGTGACTGCAGCCATGAAAGCGAAAGGCATTTGCTCCTTGGAAGAAAAGCTATGACAAATCTATACAGCATATTAAAAAGAAGAGACATTACTTTGCCAACAAAGGTCCGTATAGCCAAAGCTATGGTTTTTCCAGTAGTCATGTATGGATGTGAGAGTTGGACCATAAAGAAAGCTGAGCGCTGAAGAACTGATGCTTTTGATGTTCGAGAAGACTCTTTAAGAATTCTTGGACTGCAAGAAGATTAAAACAGTCCATCCTAAAGGAAATCAGTCCTGAATATTTATTGGAAGTACTGATGCTGAAGTTGAAACTCCAGTACTTTGGCCACCTGATATGAAGAGCTAACTCATTAGAAAAGACCCTGATGCTGGGAAACATTGAAGGCAGGAGGATATGGGGACGACAGAGAATGAGATGGTTGGATGGCATCACCAACTCAATGGACACGAGTTAGAGCAGGCTCCAGGGGATAGTGAAGGACAGGGAAGCCTGGCGTGCTGCAGTCCACAGAGTCATAAAGAGTCAGACACGACTGAGCAGCTGAACGACAAAAACAAAAACAACATATATGTTTTAGGTAATTTTCTGGTGGTGATGGCTTAGTTGTGTCTGACTCTTGCTATCCCATGGACTGTAACTGTCCAGGTTCCTCTGTCCATGGGATTTTCCAGGCAAGAATACTGGAGTGGATTGCCATTTCCTTCTCCAAAGAGGTAATCTGCTATATAGCAATAAATAACTACACATCTCTATAGGGTTGTGATTAAAATTACAGACTTTGCCTTATTCATAAAAATTCAAAAATGTAGAAACAACTCGAGTCTATCAATAAGTGGATAAGCATTTATTGGCATAGGTTAACAATTCCAAATCTACCTTCTTTGAATAATAAGCTTGAGCAAATGAGTAAATACACTAAGATTGATGGAAGCTTAGTTTCTTACTACTAGAGAAGGGAGTTACAAATACGTAAAGGAAGAAGACCAGAATGTGGCCTGTGGTGTTGGATTGGAATTGGGGCTACCAAAGTGAATTAATGCTTACTGGTAGGTAAACAGATAAGTAGATGGATGAGTGGATAGGTGGATGGATAGATAAATGAATGTTTTAGATACCTACTATGCACAGCAAGCTATCTCAAAAGTTAGTAGCTTAAAACAGCAACCATTTCATCATCTCTCATAATGTGTTAATCTCGTAGTTTTCTGTTTTGACATCTGAGGTGTTACTGATTTTAGAAAGAGTGCCCCTCAGCGCTAGCCAGTTCCACTGATGACTGGCTAATTCACATTGGTAGCACCTTATATCTCAAGCTTGACTGAACCCCCTTATTACAGCCCCATCATACGCATGAATAACTCCAAAGTTTGGTTCATGTTGTTATATCTCCACATAAGTCTATTAGCACACTTCATCTTTATGTTTCTAGATCTTATAGTATCTGTGAGTTTTATTATGAATACAAATGCACACGTGCTCAGTCTACTCAGTCATGTCCAACTCTTTTGTGACCCCATGGACTACAGCCTAATAGGCTCTTCTATCCATGGGATTTTCCCAGCAAGAATATTGGAGCGGGTTGCCATTTCCTCCTTCAGGGTAACTTCCTGACCCAGGGATCAAACCCACAACTCCTGTGTCTCTTGCATTGGCAGGTGAATTCTTTACCTCTGAGCCATTTGGGAAGCCCATAAATACAAATATTCTATTATATAGTTAGCTATTGAGCTGACTATACATAAATTCCAGGCTAGACCCAAAGAGAGTTTTTAAACAATGTACTTAAATGAATTTGTCTTTTTACCTAAATGTGGTATTGAAAAGAGAAACTGGTTAGTTGACTTCTGGTTTAAAAAAAGCTAACCATATATTTTATAGTTTATATTACTTCACTATTAGCCTTTGTTCTATAGTTTCTAATGTATATGACCAAAAGCAGGGAACTTGTCTTACTTTGTGTTCTCCTTACAGGATAAACATTAATACGTATTATATCCTTATGGAAGCATTTTCCTTGAAATATTCACATATTCTAGGTTTTCTTATATTTTCTTAATTTATCTCAAAATTTTGTTACTTAAAAACTCTACTATACAATAATAAAATAAAATGTCTACCATAAAAGTACAACTCTATATGCCAATTATATAATATTGTATGCTTATTAAAACACTAACTATAAAATAAAATTCAACCATTAAAAGGCAGATGATGTTAAACACCAGAAAAAGAGATTTAGTTACTGAAGTAACAAAAGAACATCTTATAAAGTAATCTCACTGTAAGGTAGCCCCATTGTATAGACCCCTAAAGACTACACATTGTATAGGCATTTTCACAAGATACCACTTTCCTATTTTTGAAGGAGGAGTTATCATGCCATTTTAGAAAAATAAATCAACTCAAAATTAGGTATTTATTGTCTTACCCATTTTCAAAATATTTTATACTGGCCAGTTTCTCCCAATGCACTTTGAAGTTGCCATCACCCATTCCCCAGGTATTTTGTACTTTTCTTATACAAATTGATTTCACTATTAATCTAAGCAAAATTATGTTAAGAAGAGAAATCTTCCATGGTGAAAATAAAAATTATCTACTTTATCCTACTAGTTTTAGAATAGTCTACTGTACAGATTACCACCATTCTCTTCTTAAAAAAATAATAAATAGGTGATTATACCCTTCAAATATATTTTACTAATATCTATGTTAAGTAATATGTTTTCATACCTATCCTTCCAGAAGAATCACACGGGGGAAAAGAAAAAAAAAAGATTCCTATCACTTTAAAATTCTCTCACATAACTGAAACAAATTCTTTATTTTTCTAAAGCAGATAAATAAAAGGCTCTTAAATGATTCAAATTTTACAGTTGGTAATACTAACAGACTCTTTACAGAAAATACAGATGTGTGAGGAGATTACATTTCATTAACTGGAGAGAGAAAGCTAGAGACCTGGTATTTGGTCTGGTCACTCAGTCGTGTCTGACTCTTTGTGATCCTGTAGTCTGTAGCCCTCCAGGCTCCACTGTCCATGGTATTTCCCAGACAAGAATACTGCAGTGGGTTGCTACATCCTTCTCCAGGGGAACTTCCCGTTTCAGGGATAGAACCTGGGTCTCCTGCGTAGCAATCAGATTCTTTACTGATGGAGCCACCAGGGAAGCCTCAATACTAACAGACTCCTTACAGAAAATACAGATGCGTGAGGAGATCACATTTCATTAACTGGAGTCAGGAGGCTAAAGTTCGGGACCTGATTTTAGGGAGGCAAATGACATCTTTCTAGGAACACAGAGTCTGCAGTCAGAGAGACTTTGGTGTGAATTCCAGTATTCCCACTTCCTAGCAATGTGATCATCCTAAATTCATCTCTTTAGCAGCAAAATGGGTATAATACTTCCTACACAAGGATGTTGTGAGGATTCAAAATAAAACATGGGAAGTACCCAGCATAGTGCCTGGTACATATAAGTCCAATAAAAGTGCCAGATGAGACATCTGACCTTGAGAAGCCAACTAACCATTCTAAGTTTTAAGTGTTCACCAGCAAGATGAGGAAATAGCATGCTACATGACTTTCTAAGTCCCTCACAAAACTAAAAGACTATATAATTCTCATGGTTAAAAATCAAGTAATATGAATTTGACTTCTTCAAACCATCTGGACATCAGGTGTACCATTAGATTAGGAAAACAATAATTCTTCAAAGTATTTTCAGATTTATATATATTTTTAATTTAAACTTATTTATTTTAATTGGAGGCAAAATTCACATAATCTCATTTGGGCTCCAAATAACTCCATTGGCCTCAAATAACCCCATGATATTATTACCCTTCCGTTCAGTTCAGTTCAGTCGCTCAGTCGTGTCCAACTCTTTGTGACCCCATGGTCTGCAGCACACCAGGCATCCCTGTCCATCACCAACTCCCGGAGTTTACTCAAACTCATATCCATTGAGTCAGTGATGCCATCCAACAATCTCATCCTCTGTGTCCCCTTCTCCTCCAGCCTTCAAGCTTTCCTAGCATCAGGGTCTTTTCAAATAAGTCAGGTCTTTGCATCAGGTGGCCAAAGTATTGGAGTTTCAGCTTCAGCATCAGTTCTTCCAATGAATATTGAGGACTGATTTCTTTAGGATGGACTGGTTGGATCTCCTTGCTGTCCAAGGGACTCTCAAGGGTCTTCTCCAACACCACAGTTCAAAAGCATCAATTCTTTGGCGCTCAGTTTTCTTTATAGTCCAACTCTCACATCCATTCATAACTACTAGAAAAACCATCAGAGAAGGCAATGGCACCCCACTTCAGTACTCTTGCCTGGAAAATCCTATGAACGAAGGAGCCTGGTAAGCTGCAGTCCATGGGGTCGCTAAGAGTCAGATACGACTGAGCGACTTCACTTTCACTTTTCACTTTCATGCATTGGAAAAGGAAATGGCAACCCACTCCAGTGTTCCTGCCTGGAGAATCCCAGAGACGGGGGAGCCTGGTGGGCTGCCGTCTATGGGGTAGCACAGAGTTGGACACGACTGAAGTGACTTAGCAGTAGCAGAAAAACCATGGCTTTGACTAGATGGGCCTGTGTTGGCAAAGTAATGTCTCTGCTTTTCAATATGCTGTCTAGGTTGGTTCTAACTTTTCTTCCAAGGAATGAACTTTAAAGAAGCCAACTGGTTTGGTCCAGTCACAAAGCTAGTATCAGAGATTTCATTCCTTGTCTTTCAGCATCCAAAGTACATGTTCCTAAATACTACTAGCCTATAGGTATTAGTGCCCCATGAGAGAAAAATCATATGCTTTGGAGGAAAAAAGACCTAAATTTCCTCCCTAGCTTCACCATTACTTGCTGTGTGGTGCTTAGTCACTTAGTCATGTCCAACTCTTTGTGACCCCATGGACTGTAGCCAATGGGATTCCCTAGACAAGAATACTGGAGTGGGCAACCATTCCCTTCTCTAGGGGATCTTCCCAAACCAGGGACTGAACCCATGTCTCCTGCATTGCAAGTAGATTCTTTACTGTCTGAGCCACCAGGGAAGCCCCTACTTTGCTATGTGGTGTTGGACAAATCACCTAATCTCTCTGGGCCATAGTTTCTTCAATAATAAAATAATAATTCACCACACATGCCACTGAAATTTATTGATATATTTCTTAAGAGATTTTACCTTAAAGATCTAAGGAAGATTTCTGCTGAGCAGATGATAGCATTCCACCATTTTCCTCAATTCTACCAACTTGCTCCTTCATTACTCCTATATCCTCCTAAGCTAGAAGAAGAGCCAGAATCCTTTATTTGTCCCTGTTTATCTTCTTTTCCAACAAGTGGGTAAGTGTATTCTCCTAAGATAGAAGAAGAGCCAGAAACCTTTATTTGTCCCTGTTTATCTTCTTTTCCAACAAGTGAACCTATGTGTAAAACCTGAAGTCCAAAAAACTATCACTTTGTACTTCTTATGTTTGCAATGGGAGATGGAGGGATGAACCTAGTTAATAGTACAACTGATGCCCTTATCTGCAGGTGACAATTGTTATAACGTCCCACTAAGAAAACTAAATTTTACTGCTAAGTCACTTCAGTCGTGTCCGACTCTGTGCGACCCCTCAAATAAGTAATTGTTAATAGGGGAAAGGACACGGGAATAAATGCCACCTAATGATATAAGTTAATACATACAAGTAATTTTAGTGTAGTAGATTAGAGTTTTAAAATCCCATTTTTGAAACTAGTATTTGCAAGAGTTTAGTAATTTAAAGAACATTTTCCTTATTACATCAAAGTCCCATAATTTACCTTATAAATAAAATGTTCACGAAAGCCATAATCTTGATTTATATAATACCAAACTCATGTCCTAACTTTGGCAATTTTACTTGCAGGCATGTTAATTTTTTACCCAATTTAAACCCATTCTTCAAAGCATTTTCCATTTCCTTCTAAAGCTCCAATTTGTTTTTAAAGAAACTGTTTCAAAGATATTAACTGAAATAGCAAAGGGACAGCTGCTTCATACGATGGGGCATATTACTGCTTTGCAATATCAAATTCTTCACTCCTTTTTCCTTTTTAGTGCTCTAGTTTGCCACTAAAGTGGCTATTTATTAGTAAGTAAATACAGTGATGGTCATATTACGCATTCTGATATGCCCTCAGGTCCTTTTATTGGGAAATAAGAGTATTTACCCATATATACTTAATGTATACATTAATGTCTGCACTTGCTTTAACTTTCCCTAAATCCCCAAAGCAAGATTTGTTAACTGGAAATTTTCACACCAATGCACTTTTTTGTTGTTCATTTTAATCTACAGAGGTTTTCATATCTGTCAAGAACCTTAGGAGATAAAAACAGAACCTTAAGTTGGAAAAAAACAGTATGTTCTAACCATATCACAGAATATAATCTTATATTAACCTTAAAATGTTAACCTTATATTAATCTTACTATGTACCATCATTTTACCAAGAATTATGTCAACAATTTATATAAAATAATGGATTTAAATTGTGTATGTCAAAATATATAGGCTCAAATTTTTTTTTTGCATTCTTTAAGGTATATAGGTATTTTTTTAATTATCAAAAAATAATACAAGAGTAAAATTAACATCATCCATGGTCATGTCACCTTTTATATCATCCTCTTTAAAATCTTGAAACTTAAGTCCTAACCAAATAGTTTGAATGAGAAAAATCATGTTTTCAAAAAAAGGATTTTCTGGTCCTGGTTTCCCAGGATCATAAAACTCAGACTGCCCTTCCTAAATTTATCTTGTCTCACTTGTTTCTTAACTGCTGGCTCATAAATACCTTTGTTCACTCTTAAAGACACATTTTGTTCTGCAGATTCATTGCTATGAGAAATACATTCCAATTTCTATACTTATGTTTTATTAGAATTTTAAATTTGACTTCTAACCTTATATAAACACTAGATTTTAAATTTTACAAAGCCTTTAAAACTCTACTAACAATTTATCTTTCGACATTATTTGTTCAATTTTTCTGTAGCATTAATTGTATTTGGAAGATATAAACACCCAGAGTACAGATATATGTAAATACATATATTAGGGTCAGAACTGATTTCCTATCATTGAACCTGCTGGGCAAAAAAAAAGTAACAGTATGCAATTGTACTCATGCTGTGCAAACCTCCATGCTAATATGCATATTAAAATTCTAACACATTGGGGTTTTCCATGCTTATTTATATTATGCATACAATCTACTCTATACTTATTCAAAAAATGTTATATGCAGGTGAAAATTTTTAAAGCCATCAACAACAAAAATGGCTATGAGCTTGCCTTGTATTAGAATCTCTTTTGTCTGTCAATCAACAATAAAGTATTATTCTACCATCACAAAAGGAAAACCTTTGGAGGCAGTAGAGGACTATGGGTTGCACAAATGTGCAGTTGCTAAGAAGCAAATATGCCTCTCTTCTAATCAAATAGCCGAGCTCAGCAATGCTGCTGGCTTGGGGCAAGAAGCAAATTCCACCAGCCACAAACTTAGAAACAGTCTTGAATTATTTGTTGCTGACCGCTGGCTGAACCCTTCCTGATGAGCACCATCACCATTAGCCACTACTCAGTGTATTCCATCAACCAATGGCAATAGCAGCATGCTACAGCTCAGGCTACAAGAAATTGATCAAACAGGGTAATGAGACTATTTCTTCACGGAGGTTATTTTAAATGAATATAAATATTTTCTTTCTACATAATTTGCCACAGAAAGGTCACTGAACTCCCTGTGATTCCAAAGAAAAATGCTTTACTGTCCCCTTTACATATTTGAGTTAAGATAAAGCCAACAAACAATTCAGGGCATTTTTTGATATTAGGGGCAAATTCTAATGAGCTGGCATTTGTGACAACAGATTAGCTGTAATATTTTAGCTTCACATTACATTATAGCTAAAAACTGATCAAATATATAAAGATAAAATTGATCATGATTTAACAATTAAAAACATTTATAAGAGTACATTTTTGTTTGAAGAAAGATAATTAATCTCTAATGTAGGTGATTGTGAGAACATGAATCATATATATGTCTTCTTAGCTGAAGTTATTAAAATTTGATATAATTGCTGTAAATAATTTAGTGAAGAATTCATTTTTCTATAGCCCACCTCCTCCTTCTAGACGGTAGAATAAGATGCATGTTAACTATCCCAGTTAGCACATGAATCATTTCACTGACATCTGATTAAGCTCTCTTTACAGAGTGACATTTATTGCTCTTTTTCTCTATATACTTTAAACTAAAACAATTATAAACAACTGGATTTAATATTACATGACCAAATTACAGCAATTTAGCTGTATATTTTCTTTAACATAAAATGAAAATGTTCTGCAAAGTCCAGCTTTCAGTTAGTAGACTTCCATCTATGTTGGTATTATAATAATCCCAGCTGAATCACTATTTAAGAACTTTATAAACACCAACATACCATCAACAGTAAGAATGTGAAGTACATACTTCTAACATATGAGCATTCTGTAATTATTGTAACCAACATAGATTACATAATATCTAATTACAAGTTTAAACTCAGTAGAAACATTTTTATATGAATGGACACCTCTAAAAACTCTCTAAAACATATCTTATGCCATTAAAAATGAATGCAATCTAATACAATACAGTAAATACTTGTCAAAATGAACTACTTTATATGCAGATTCTTTAAGAGTTTCAGCAATAATTTTTGTTTATGATCTTTACATCAGAAACAAATAGGTCAGATAATTCTTTGCCTTCATCAAAAATGTTTAGTTTACTATGTAATATGAAAAAACTGTTTCAGTGTATGGAAATGTGTGCTTAGGCAATTTTTTTTTAATTATTGAAACTCAAATGTCTTTCAATATTATTTTAAAAAATCATTTATGGATGATGTTATTAGAGATGAGAATAAAACTACATCATCTACCAAAATATATAAAATCTACATAAATGGCCATTTTTTAAAAAGAGGATACAGCATCGCTGGATGGAGTAAAACTATCTCATCTACCAAAATATACACAAAATATACAAAATGTACATAAATGGCCATTTTTTAAAAAGAGGATAAAGCATCGCTGGATGTTAGAAGGTTATTTATGCCATTGATAGGGATTTCTAAATATTCATTATTAGGAAATGATGGCAATTATAACAGGATTTTCAATACACATTAAAGTAATTTTTAACCAGAGATACAAGGCTTTGAATGAAACAGAAAACCTCCACAATTAAGTTTAAATTAATCTCTCTTGAAAGGGAGGGCCACCGAAGAACTAGATAGAATACAATACAGACAGGAAAGGCTCAAGGCTTACACATAATATTTGCTTAGGTGCATTCTCTTCTCAATAAAATTTTTCTGTGCTCTAAGAAATGGCTAAAGAAGATTCTCTAAATAAAAATCAATAATTAGTTAAAAGAAAATTAGGATCAAATAGCATGAAACACCCTATCAGCTGTCTAGCAATATGACAAATTCAGCAGCAACCACAAAGAACCAATATAACTTCTGGTGCCAAGGAGCCAGATGGTACTGCTGGAAAAAATTAAGTCTACAGATTGGCAGCTCGACCCTGTGATTATTGCCCAAGGGAGGACAAAGTGGAAGAAGAGCGGGAGGTTCAGTATGATGGGGATAAATCAATTACCACTAACTCACCACATCCTTCCTATCATACCCTAACAACGGATTCTAAATACCAAACCAGTGAACTGTTCAAAAATTTAGAGAGTCTCAACCTTAGTTGGGAATGATAAACTAATTTATAGTAAAAAGTAAAACATAATCTCAGATTTTTATCATAGACCCTAGAAAAGTACACCAATAACCTAATCCACAGACAACAAACACTAAAGTATTTTAGTTATAGCTTTGTTGTGAAAAATAAGGTTATTTTTTCTATATTTTTATTTTGTGTTACATTCAATGATGACATTTGTTAAAATTCTGTACGTTTTCCAAAACAGAATTATGGATACTGGTGACATATGATTGTCTCATGATTAAATAACTGATCTACGTGTTTTGTAAAAAATTATTTATTTTTCATACACACCCAAAAAAAGTACTTCCCACTTTGTGATATTTAAAGAATGCTAAAGAAACAGTAACATCTCAAGACATGTTCAAAGTCAAATCATGACAGGGAAAATATAATATACACTGTCAATTTATGCAATTAGTCAGGTAATACTTTCAAAATGTAAGACAGTTATACACTCAGTAATGTCTGGCAAAGCTTATGCTGAGGGAGCTTTTTTGCTTTTTTATTACTATCTTTCCTTGGCCTTTCATCACCTAATATATACAGCTGCTTTGTATTACTCCAGCTTGAGTAAGTTAAAAAAAATAGATAAGAAAACTAAGAATATTAAAACAGTAAAAATAAAAAACTGAGTATTGCTATTTTTAAATCCTAATATACAATTTTATAATATAAATATGTGTTGATTCATTTAATATATGTTAGCAATGGCATAGATAGATGGTCTTTGGATTTAGTCTCAAAACCCAATCAATGACAGATCAATTATATTTCATTAATAAATAGATTTGATAATGCAAAAAAAGCATTTTAGTTAGTTTGTAAGTATAAAAGCAAGGACTGAATTTACACAGCTTCTAGAAAAGGATAAGTCAAATCACCGACCAGTACACACTAGTTTGATCAATGTTCACTGAAACCTTTTCTAATACATTTTCTAGCATATTGCAGAAGGATAGGGAATGAATTGCTAACATGAGTTGTCCAATGCACTATCTGAATCCCTGTTGTGGGCACTGACAGCCACAGTGATAGAAAAATTAATCTCAAAGGACATGACCTACCTAAACTATACCTAATTGACGTTTCCTATCTAACTAAACTTGTGTATATATACTTCCAATAGCTTGTTTGAAATATTGTTATAAAACTTAAAATGGACATCACCATTTCAACTTCTAAGGATACATTCCATTGATATAATTTTGGGATAAACAGCTGTTCAACCTTCATATTTCTGTACTAAATAACAGACTAGCAATGTTTATATAGCCTCAGAGGAATACAGCTAGTTCACAGAAGTGTCTGCACTCACACAGGTCAATGGGTTCCTATATCTTTAAAGATTCATAAAAATACAATAAAATGCATTTCAAACTTAGTAAAAAAATGTCAATAGAAAAAATAGTTCATGATGAGAGACATCGTATAAAAGCTCAGTGGATAGCAAGAGCAAGAAATTTATTACGAAAATTTTTTAAACTAAAGAAGTTACTAGTAAATAAAATCCAAATATTTTACATGTAATAGCAACACTAACTTTTATTTCATATATTTTTTTATCACCCAAAGGATAACTTTACAAATATCAGTAGCAATTCCAATTGATACAGTTCAAGACAACAATATTTCAACTTTAATTGTATTTAATTATGAAATGTAGCTATATGATACAGGTTTATCTTTTTTTAATATCGAATAAGCTGATTTTAAAAATAGAGAACAACTGTCACAAAAATATTATTTATCCACTTACAAAATAGGATCCAGTAATAGGTATTCTTAAAAGTTACCTCCTAGTACATTTAAAATGAAATTTTAATTATAAAATTTGGTCTTAGTTTTACTTTGTAGTAACCATGTATCTATGTTTTTTGGTCATCAAGTATGCAAATATCAAGGAGCCATGTGGAATGTCAAAAGAATCCACAGTTTGACTGCACTGGCATCTGTCTGACAAAATAATCCAGTTAATGGTTCTCAAGGTCAAGGTTTATTTTGATCAAATTGATATGCTACTGTTTCATTACTTTCCTATTGTCTGAAAATAGGAAACCTAATGCAATTTTACTCAAATAAAAAAGAAATGGATCACTGAAATTTAACATAGGTTGTAACAAGTGACATTAAAGTGCCTGCCACATTTATTTTTAAAAGTTGAATACTAAATTATTAAGACAACCTTAGAGTTATCTATCCATTTTTAGCTATTGAACAATACAATATGATTAATGAAATATCATCTAACATAATTAAACTATCAAATTTTAATTCAAACATGAGTTAAAATTCCAGAGAATTTCACAATATATACAAACACCAAGTCATTAAGTTGAACTCCTGAAACTACTATGATGTTGTGTGCCAGTTACACCTCAATTAAGAAAACTTCCAGAGAAATTAGAAAAGAAACATGCATCTCAATGTTCATAGCAGCACTATTTAATACAATAGCCAAGACATGGAAGCAAACTAACAGTCCATCAACCGATGAATAGATAAAGATGTGGTGGGTGTGTATGTGTGTGCATATATATATATACACACATATGTAACATTCAGTTCAGTTCAGTCAGTTGTGTCCGACTCTTTGTGACCCCATGAATTGCAGCACACCAGGCCTCCCTGTCCATCACCAACTCCCGGGGTTCATCAAACTCACATCCATTGAGTTGGTGATGCCATCCAGCCATCTCATCCTTGGTCGTCCCCTTCTCCTCCCACCCCCAATCCCTTCCAGCATCAGTCTTTTCCAATGAGTCAACTCTTCGCATGAGGTGGCCAAAGTACTGGAGTTTCAGCTTTAGCATCATTCCTTCCAAAGAACGCCCAGGACTGATCTTTAGAATGGACTGGTTGGATCTCCTTGCAGTCCAATATTACTCAGCCATAAAAAAATGAAATAATGCCATCTGAAGCAACATAAATGAACCTAGAGATTATCAAGATTATCATACTATGTGAAGTAAGTCAGAGAGAGAGAAAGACAAATATCATATGAAATCATTTATACGTGTAATCTAAAAAATAATAAAAACAAACTCATTTACAAAACAGACTCAAAGACAAAGAAAAACTTATGATTACCAAAGGGGAAAGGAAAGGAGGGTTAAATTAGGACTATGAGATTTTCAGATACAAATTACACCTCAGTAAGACAAAGTCTTACTGTATAGCACAGGGAACTATATCAGTATCTTATAATAAACTATAATGGAAAAGAAAATTTGCAGAGAAAATACATACTAAAACAAAGTTATTCATCTAATCACTTGGTCATCTTGTGACATTACAGTAGCCAAGAGCTAACAATGGGAATCTGAAGCTCCAATACTTTGGCCACCTGATGCGAAGAGCTGATTCATTGGAAAAGACCCTGAAGCTGGAAAGACTGAGGGCAAGAGGACAAGGGGGCAACAGAGGATGAGATGGATGGATGTCATCACTGACTCAATGGACACAAGTTTGAGCAAACTCTAGGAGATAGTGAAGGACAGGGAAGCCTGGTGCTGCAGTGAATGAGGTAGCAAGAGTTGGATATGACTGAGCAACTGAACAACAACAGTGGGAAAGTCCTATGTTCCAGGTACTTATCCTTACAGCAACCCTATGAGATACTACAACTGTCCCTATTTTTATAAACCAAGAAACCAAGGCTTAGAGCAAAAATAATTTTTCTAAAGTCAAAATGTCAAACTAGGATTGAACCCCAATACATGTGATACTATAGTCAGTGCACTTCACTACAATTTTGATCCCTGATATGATGAAGTACAAGTTTTATCCTCTTTAAAGCCCTTCAAAATTTTGTTTTCTAATACAAGAAATATATCTCATCTACCTTGAATAATGCTTAGCACTGTTTAGGCTGCCAAGGCAAAACACAGTTAAAAAATATGGTTCCTTAATTACAAGGAGAAAAAGAAAAAGAAAAGAAAAGCCTAAGAACATATCAGGATTCAAATGAATGGCAAAAAAAAAAAAACAAAAAAAAAACAAAAAAAAAAAAAAACAAAACAAAACAAAAAAACAAATGAATGGCAAAGAAAACTCAAGAAAAATGTATCCTCATATCTATATAACCACATGAAGGAATGAAAGTAATTAATGACTTCTAACATTCTGTAAATTAAGATCGTATGTTTAGAAGCAAAAAGCAACAATTTTTCTGGTTTACCGGGGAGGAAACTTGGGGCAGATGACTCTATTCTGAACCTCCTAATCTATCTCTTTCTACAATCTCAGGCAAGTCTTATCTTTCTCATGACATTCAACATGTTTAGGCAAATAAATCAATGAGTCTCCATATCTCTATCTCAAACTCTCTCTTACATTTCTTTGAATAAATTTCTCAATACTCCTTCAAGTTTAACAGACTTCATCTTTATAGATGGCATTATTATATGGCCTTGAGAAAAGAATGTAAATGTCAGGATTCACCTCAGGTCTAACAATGAAATCCACTGTTGGTTCTTCCCCATACTGCCTCTGAATACTTTCTCTCCCTTGTCCCTTGCCTCCACCATCAAAGTGACCAACAAGCCTCTAGTCAGGTCCTTCCCAGGCATGTACTCCTCAGAAGGGTAGACACTCCTGTCCCTCTTCCACTTCCTGCCCCACCCCTCACAACAAGCCAAATTTTTATTTGTCTTCTGATACATTATTTACAGGCTTCCCTGGTGGGTCAGACACTTTCCCAGTGGCTCAGATGGTAAAGCGTCTGCCCGCAATGCGGGAGACCCAGGTTCGATCCCTGGGTTGGGAAGATCTCCTGGAGAAGGAAACGGCAACCCACTCCAGTACTCTTGCCTGGAGAATCCCACGGATGGAGGAGCCTGGTAGGCTACACCCCACGGGGTCGCAAAGAGTCGGACACGACTGAGCGACTTCACTTTCACTGGTGGGTCAGTGGTAAAGAATCCACGTGCCAAGTAGGGGACACTGGTTCGATCCCTGGGTCAGGAAGATCCCCTAGAGAAGGGAATGGCTACTCAATCCAATATGCTTGCCTGAAGAATTCCATAGACAGAGGAACCTGGTGGGCTACAGTCCATGGGGTCACGAAGAGTCAGATACGACTGAATGACAAACATTTTCACTTTCAAAGTACTAATATGGAGAGACTGCCAGGATATATTAAAATTTAAAAGGAAGATACAGCATCTGCTTGCAATGGAGGAGACCTGTGTTTAATCCCTGGATGGGGAAGATCCCTTGGAGAAGGGAAAATGGCTACCCACTCCAGTATTCTTGCCTGGAGAATTCCATGGAGAGAGGAGCTGGGTGGACTACAGTCTGCGGGGCTGCAAACAGTTGGATACAATTAAGCAACTAAACAACAACAACAATCCATTATCTACTTTCTTTATACATTAATGCGTTGTTAAATATGACAACTGGTGGCTCAAAGAAGCAGTAAGTTGGTCCTCAACTACCCAATTGTCTTTGTATTAGGATAGAACTAGAATTATTTTCAGAGGGAAACTCGAGTAAACTCGAGTCATGAAACCCTTAGCCTACTTTCATGTGTAGGTATACTGATCTACATAAGTACACAACTCCACAGGGATGGCAAACCTTTTCAGTAAATATTCTGGGCTTTGTGAGATATACAGTCTCTGTTTTAACTACTTACTGCTGCTACTGAAGCAAAGAATGGCCACAGAGAATAAGTAAACAAATGGGTGTGACCGCATTTCAACAAAAAATTATTTATAAAAATAGTAGTTGGCCAGTTTTGGCATATGAGGCATACATCACCAATCCCTAATCTAGGCCTGCGGGAATAGCACTCCTTCATTCCTTTACCCACCCCCACTTCCCTTGACCAGATCAAAGTGATTATTCAGAAAAAGCACATGACCTAAGCCAAGAACTTGTGCTACAACTATAGAGAGATCTCTCCACTGGGGTTGCTAAGCTGGTAGAAAATATCTAAGCAGCTGCTAGTGCCTGGGAGCCATCTAAAAGGAAGCCAAAGTAAGGAAAGCAGGATACTCTTGCAATTTGAACACTGACCTAAGTCCTGCTGCTGCTGCTGCTGCTAAGTCACTTCAGTTGTGACCGACTCTGTGCAACCCCATAGACGGCAGCCCACCAGGCTCTGCCGTCCCTGGGATTCTCCAGGCAAGAACACTGGAGTGGGTTGCCATTTCCTTCTCGAATGCATGAAAGTGAAAAGTGAAAGTGAAGTCACTCAGTCGTGTCCGACTCTTCGAGACCCCATGGACTGCAGCCCACCAGGCTCCTCTGTCCATGGGATTTTCCAGGCAAGAGTACTGGAGTGGGATGCCACTGCCTTCTCCCACCTAAGTCCAGGTGAGTACAAAGCAAGACTCCAACTCTGTCCTCCTTCAATAGGCAAACCAATCAATTCCCCTTTCTGCTTTTCGCTTAAACTGGTCTCAACTGGGTTTCTTTTTTGTACCATGCACTGAAAGAGTCCTAGCTAATACATCCCTTTACCAGGTTGTTTCACAAATCTGAAATGCTATTCCCTCCGTGTTGCACATATCAGAACCTTCATATTCTCCCAGACCTGGCTCAGATGCCACCTCCACTATCAAGATTGTCTTCATTCCAACCATATTTATCATCTTCTTTCTCCCTGTATATGTCCTGCAGTAGTGATTATACCAATCTTCCTTGAATCAAAATTGTATTTACATCTCTTTCCTCTGCTAATTTGAAAAGCAGTGAACATGTCTTAATAATCCCCCAATCTAACAAAATAAATGGTAAAATCTGTTGAATTAAACTTTTGTTCCATGTAGCACTCTACCTAAAATATATAACATTGTTACCCTCTTTCACTACCTGTATTTTAAAAAATCAATTCTTCATTTCTTAAAAGACACATTTTATTTTACAAAGAAGTCCTACTGTAAGCATATTAGAAGTTTATAGCATACATTTATCCCATGACAAAGGTCCCAGGATACCAATATCAAAACAAGTTCTATTCAATGAAAGAAATATATATTTCTTTTTCCCTATGGTAAGACATTTTACTATTTTTTTTGGTATTATATATTATTTTTTATTAACTTTCTTTGATGTTTAAAAAAAAGTGATGGGTATGTTCAAAATAGCATGGCTTACAGGTAGTATTACAAAGTGAGAGGAGCTTTTGAGGACATTTAAATAAAATGACACAAGAGCACTTTTCTGAGAGTCTTTAAATATTACACTATCTTTTTCTGCTTTTTAGGTATGGAAAAGAACTAGATGGTATCCGATCTACATTAACATTTTCTCTAGATAGTCCAAATGAAAAGCTTTGAGGCAGCATCTTTGCTTCATGACAGCCAAACTTGGAGACTGCTCTCAGAACTCTCATATGAAAATATAATTAAATATTTAATTATGACACTGGAGCTTAAAAGTGGTCAAGAAAAACAGAATTACAACCCCTAAAATTTTGCCACAGTGAAAATAGACCTGATATATAAACTAAAACATGACCGTGATGATGGATGAAGATACAGAGAAAGATATAAGATATAAAACTTTCAAAAAAGTAACTAAAAATCAGAAGGATAGGAAATGAAGAGACTGAGATGGCTGTAATTCTCTAACTCTAGTTCAATGATTTTAACCGTGATAAAGCATCAGTCTCCGCCCCCGACCATCCCAAATGTTACACCACCACAAATTAACACTTAGGTTAAAAAAAATCTACATACATGTAGGTATATATGTATATGGAGAAGGAAATGGCAACCCATTCCAGTATTCTTGCCTGGAGAATCCCGTGGACAGGGGAGCCTGGTAGGCTGCTGTCCATAGGGTCGCACAGAGTCAGACACAACTGAAGCAACTTAGCAGCAGCAGATATATATGTATTTTATACATAATATGAATTACCAGAAAAAAATAATGATCACATATTTGGATAATGTGGGAATATCAAAATGCTATAAACATTCCCAAGTGCTTAATTTCCATTTCTATACTTATATTGTTGCAGACCAGTAAGAAACATATCACAGACTCAGACCAGTCTACAGATTACACACTGAATACCACTGCTTAGATATTAAATAATTCATGTTGTTTCCTTATGTCTCAGTTTCCTTATCTGGCAAGACTACTAAGTTTGGTGACTGACATGTTGCAGAAAAAAAAAACACACAAACACACACACACATCCATAAAAAGGAAAAGAAACAAATCAACTTTCTTTTTTGAAACCTAAAAATAGTGACCATTTTTCTGTTTCTTCTTTTTTTTAAAACTTATTTTCTATTGGGATACAGCTGATTGACAAACAATGTTGTGATAGTTTCAGGTGAACAGCAAAGGGACTCGGCCATACATACACATGTATCCATTCTTCCCCAAACAATGTTATGTGGCAGCACGGATGAAACAGGAGTGTGGGTGACCATTTTTCTAAGATGATCACCCCAGTAACCCTTAGATTCTACCACAATAACTACATACTGACAAAATCTAGCCCCAAAAAAGTCAGAATATCAACAAAATAATCTAGTTGGACTATATGTCCCCTGAAATAATCTTCTATTAAAATAAAACTGATGTGAAAGAAGCATCATGTGATTATTCGTTAATATGCGTAAGGCAATAAAACTTATTGCATTTACATTTTAAAAGGCATAGATGATATTGCTAAATGAGGGGAGTGATACATAGCTACACAAAGCAAGAATTCTTTTTTTAAAGTTATGTTAAAGACTACAGAATTCAAAGTTCACTGAGCTGCAAAAGGCACATGAAGGAAGTTACTTTTTCCCACTTGCACAGTTTTTAAAGTATCCACTAAGCAACAATAACATTAAAGGTAGGCTAGATATGTCCCTAAATGCAGAGAACAAGAAAAGGAAAGATATACACATCTGAATGCAGAGTTCCAAAGAATAGCAAGGAGAGATAAGAAAACCTTCCTCAGTGATCAATGCAAAGAAATAAGAGGAAAACAACAGACTGGGAAAGACTAGAGATCTCTTTAAGAAAATTAGAGCTACCAAGGGAACATTTCATGCAAAGATGGGCTCAATAAAGGACAGAAATGGTATGGACCTAACAGAAGCTGAAGATATTAAGAAGAGGTGGCAAGAATACACAGAAGAACTGTACAAAAAAGATCTTCATGACCCAGATAATCATGATGGGTGTGATCTCTCACCTAGAGCCAGATATCCTGGAATGTGAAGTCAAGAGGACCTTAGGAAGCATCACTACAAACAAAGCTAGTGGAGGTGATGGGATTCCAGCTGAGCTATTTCAAATCCTGAAAGATGATGCTGTGAAAGTGTTGCACTCAATATGCCAGCAAATTTGGAAAACTCAGCAGTGGCCACAGGACTGGAAAAGGTCATTTTTCATTCCAATCCCAAAGAAAGGCAAGGCCAAAGAATGTTAAAACTACTACCCAATTGCACTCATTTCACACACTAGTAAAGTAATGCTCAAAATTCTCCAAGCCAGGCTTCAACAGTACGTGAGCCAAGAACTTCCAGATGTTCCAACTGGATTGAGAAAGGGCAAAGGAACCAGAGATCAAATGGCCAACATCCATTGGATCATCGAAAAAGCAAGAGAGTTCCAGAAAAACATGTATTTCTGCTTTACTGACTATGCCAAAGCCTTTGACTGTATGGATCACAACAAACTATGGAAAACTCTTAAAGAGATGGGAATACAAGACCTCCTGACCTGCCTCCTGAGAATCTGTATGCAGGTAAAGAAGCAATAGTTAGAACCGGACATGGAACAACGGACTGTTTCCAAATTGGGAAAGGAGTACATTCAAAGTTGGTCAGACAAGAACTAGAAGTAGTGTGACCAAAGTTATTATGGTAACTGGCATGCGTGTGTTAGTAGCTCAGTTGTGTCCGACTCCTTGCGACCCCATGGACTGTGGCCCGCCAGGCTGCTCTGTACATGCAATTCACTAGGCAAGAACACTGGAGTGGATTGCCACTCCCGTCTCCAGGGGATCTACCTGACTCAGGGATCGGACCTGGGTCTCCTGCATTGCAGACAGATTCTTTACCATCTGAGCCACCAGGGAAGAAAAAATACTAGTAAGTGGCTGCCTCTGGGGTTTGGGCAGGGTGGAAAAGCAGACTTTTACCTTTTACTGTATACCCTTCTAATCACTTTTATTTTTAACCAAATGCATATCTCTTGTAAGTAGAAAAAACTAGTCCAATTTTTTAAGTAGCATAGCATAAAAGGATCAAAGGAGCTGAAGTTGCCATTTCTAAGTTGGATATGACAGTTAAGAGACGTAAAACTTTTTGAGTCTCTGTTTCCACAACAGCAAAATAGAGAAAATGTCTCCCACATGAGGCAGTTCTGAGTCAACTAAAGGAAATAATGTACACGAAGGAATCGGTTCAGCACCAGACTTCAGTTCAGTTCAGTTGCTCAGTCGTGTCCGACTCTTTGCAACCCCACGGACTGTAGCACTCCAGGCCTCCCTGTCCATTACCACTCCCAGAGTTTACTCAAACTCATGTCCATTGAGTTGGTGATGCCATCCAACCATCTCATCCTCTGTCATCCCCTTCTCCTCCCGTCTTCAATCTTTCCAAGCCAGATTTATTTCTCAATAAATATTAATTAAAGGATCTTCCTGACCCAGGGATCAAACCCAGATCTCCTGCACTGCAGGCAGATTCTTTACCATCTGAGCCACCAGGGAAACCCACGACTAACACACAAAGATGGTTTAATCCCTTTTCCTTCCAAAAGATGCTACCCCAACCACCAGCACAGTCACCTCTAAAGAATCTGTCTCAGAGGAAGGGAGCTCTCTTTGGAATTCTGTGCCAGGCTAGAACGCCTTCCCCTAAAATCAAGTGGGTCAGTCTATGGTCTTAACTTTTGCTTTTCAATGTTGAAACTATTATTAATTCACACTTTGGAACAGGATGCAAACAGGAGACACGACTGAAATCAGGAAGCTGTACATTGCGACTTCCACCAAACAAAGACTGCAGACCAAATTCAAATATATACATATATATATATACCAAGAAAGATAAGTCTGTTATGTGCCTAAATCTTTTAAGATACAGTATTCTGCAATAGCCAAAAATATCTTTACCGCTGATATCTAAAGATCTGTGAGGGAGAACTGACCTCCCCTGGGTTAAGCTATTCCTCTATTAACATGCAAACATTCCTGGGGGTAATTTACCAGAGCCTTTTAAATATACTGAACCGAGAGCTTGATTTGAGAGGGAAACAGATTCAGAAATGGGACAACTACCCACAGACAGTAGTGTTGGGAAGGGGCCCTGTACAGTGAGTTCAGGGGCCACAGAAGAGTGCAGAAGTAAAGAATATTTTTACCTACTTCTAGGGATTGTTTGGTGCCATGCCTACTACTCATCTCCATATTCAGCCCAAGTACACTGGCTCACCTTTCTTTCCAGGAACAAAGGCCAGTGTAATCAATGCAATTAGAAAAGAGCTTCTCAAACTTTCATGGTACCTGGGGCTGTTGTTTAAATGCTAATTCAGATTGAGCAGGTATTGGTGGGGACAGAGATTGAGCGTTTCTAACAAGCTCCCAGGTGACACTGTTGCAGTTGGTCTGCAGTCCGTTGTTTGGGTAGGGAGGGGTCAAGAGAAACCCTTTCTTTTCAATGCAATGTCTATTAACACTAACCCTGGCTCTTATCAACACCCTCTGAACCAAGGGCAACAATATTTTAGTAGGAGAAGAGGCAAAATACAGTGGTTTTGAGGGTGGAGCGTGGTTCTTCGAGTCAGACATGAATTCAAATTTCAGTTCTGCCACTTATGTGACCTTCACTTAATCTATCCCTGAATTTGCTCCGTGGTCAAACAGTGATAATATTTACCTCACAGAGACACTGTCATGGTTAAAAATAATGTTAACAGCTTACAGAAAAACCCAAACAAACTTTTTGGCCAATCCAATAGCAAAGCATTTAGCCTGCTACCTCCATGAGATGGTCTCTTTGCCTTAATCCATCCAACAACTAACTGCCAGGACAATCTTCCTCAAATATGCACTCGTTACATCAGTCTATTGCTTCAGGCCTCTCTTAATTTGGGACTATCAAAGGGGAACTCCTTAATTTGTTACTTGGCTTTTACTGCCCACCATTTGCTTACCTCTAAGACCCATCACTTCATGGGAAGTAGATGGGGAAACAGTGGAAACAGTGTCAGACTTTATTTTGGGGGGCTCCAAAATCACTGCAGATGGTGATTGCAGCCATGAAATTAAAAGACGTTTACTCTTTGGAAGAAAAGTTATGACCAACCTAGATAGCATATTGAAAAGCAGAGATATTACTTTGCCCACAAAGGTCCATCTAGTCAAGGCTATGGTTTTTCCTGTGGTCATGTATGGATGTGAGAGTTGGACTGTGAAGAAGGCTAAGCGCTGAAGAACTGATGCTTTTGAACTGTGGTGTTGGAGAAGACTCTTGAGAGTCCCTTGGACTGAGAGGAGATCCAACCAATCCATTCTGAAGGAGATCAGCCCTGGGATTTCTCTGGAGGGAATGATGCTGAAGCTGAAACTCCAGTACTTTGGCCACCTCATGCGAAGAGTTGACTCATTGGAAAAGACTCTGATGCTGGAAGGGACTGGGGGCAGGAGGAGAAGGGGACGACAGACGATGGGATGGCTGGATGGCATCACTGACTCAATGGACGCAAGTCTGAGTGAACTCCGGGAGTTGGTGATGGACAGGGAGGCCTGGCGTGCTGCGATTCATGGGGTCACAAAGAGTCGGACATGACTGAGCAACTGAACTGAACCGAACTTGACTGAAGACCCCCTCCACTCCTTCCTATTCAACATCACTTCTGGTTATTATCTCCTCAAGGAAATCATCTCTGTGCCACCATTACATTTACCAATTCTGAAATGTGGACACAAGCATTTGGAGATTCAGGGAACTTCTAAATAATCACCTAGTCCAAACTCTTCATTTCACAACTCAGAAAATAAAAAGCCAAAGAGGTTGAGTGACTTCATCTTGACAACAAAATTATCAGTGAGTACGAAATCCTGGTTTTTGGACTTATCCTTTGAATGTTCTCCCACTTTCTCTGTAGCAAACTTCAGGAACCATGTAAAGCTCACTCAAAAGAGAAAAAAAAAGTCCTCAGTTTACAATTGACTCCACAATCTCTCTAAATAAAGGCATAAAGTTTATGTTTTGTTTTATTCAACACGATGCCAAAACATATAACCGATTCAATCAACAAATAAGGGAAGAAAATCAATGAAACCAACTATTTGCCCTGGCATAGACCAGATCAAATAGATATTTTAACATATACTAGTTACCACTTTTGGAATCTGCCTTGTTAGAACTTATAGATTCTTAAAGAGATGGGAATACCAGACCACCTTACCTGCCTCCTGAGAAATCTGTATGCAGGACAAGAAGCAACAGTTAGAACTGGACATGGAACAACAGACTGGTTCCAAACTGGGAAAGGAGTATGCCAAGGCTGTATATTGTCAGCCTGTTTATTTAACTTATATGCAGAGTACATCATGCAAAATGCCAGGCTGGACAAAGCACAAGCTGGAATCAAGACTGCTGGGAGAAATATCAATAACCTCAGATACGCAGATGACACCACCCTTATGTCAGAAAGCAAAGAAGAACTAAAGAGCCTCTTGATGAAAGTGAAAGAGGAGACTGAAAAACTCAACATTTGAAAAACTAAGATCATGGCATCCAGTCCCATCACTTTATGGCAAAAGATGGAGAAACAATGGAAACAATGAGAGACTTTATTTTTAGGGGCTCCAAAATCACTGCAGACGGTGACTGTAGCATCCCTGATAGCTCAGTTGGTAAAGAATCCTCCTGCAATACAGGAGACCCCCAGTTCAATTTCTGGGTCAGAAAGATCCCCTCAAGAAGGGATAGGCTACCCACTCCAGTATTCTTGGGCTTCTCTTGTGGCTCAGCTGGTAAAGAATCTGCCTGCAATGTGGGAGACCTGGGTTTGATCGCTGGGGTGGCAAGATCCCCTGGAGAAAGGAAAGGCTACCCAGTGAAGTGGCTCAGTCATGTCCGACTCTTTGCAACCGCATGGACTGTAGCCTACCATTCTTCTCCATCCATGGGATTTTCCAGGCAAGAGTACCAGAGTGGGTTGCCATTTCCTTCTCCAGAGGATCTTCCTGACCCAGGGATGGAACCCGGGTCTCCCGTATTATAGGCAGACGCTTTACCGTCTGAGCCACCAGGGAAGTCCTCCTTGGAAGAAAGCGATGACCAATGTAGCATGTTAAAAAGCAGAGACATTACTTTGCCAACAAAGGCCTGTCTAATAAAAGCTATGGTTTTTCTAATAGTCATGTATGGATGTGACAGTTGGACTATAAAGAAAGCTGAGCACCAAAGAATTGATGCTTTTGAACTGTGGTATTGGAAAAGACTCTTGAGAGTCCCTTGGACTGCAAGGAGATCAAACCAGTCAATCCTAAAGGGAATCAGTCCTGAACATTCCTTGGAAGGACTAATACTGAAGCTGAAACTCCAATATTTTGGCCAGCTCATGCAAAGAACTGACTCATTGGAAAAGAAAGACCCTGATGCTGGGAAAGTTTGAAGGCAGGAGGAGAAGGGGATGACAGAGGATGAGATGGTTGGATGGCATCACCAACTCGATAGACATGAGTTTGAGCAAGCTTCAGGAATTGGTGATGGACAAGGAAGCCTGGCATGCTGTAGTCCATGGGGGTCACAAAGAGTCAGACATGACTGAGTGACTGAACTGACTGACTTGTTAGAACTTACATTGCTGATTGCCTTATTTTAGGTGGCTATCTTCTTCTTCTAACTAGATTAGAAGTCTTTTGAAAATAGAACTTTATTTTCCTCATCTTTGAATTCCCCATTGTCCCACCAAAGTTTCCTATTCCTTTCTTCATGAATTGTGTACATAACCACTAATATACTGTATTAAAGATGCATAATTTTTTATAATGTTGAGTTTTATTATTTTTGCAATATTTCTTAAATAGCCCACTTCATTATAGTCTTATTTGCCTACTTTGTTTTATAGTGAGGTATTTTCTCATTCAATGGCATAAAAATTAAAAAGATGATTCTCAATGGTTCTGTGTTTTTATTTTATTCATATATGTCTTTGTATCATAAAAATATTTTACATCTGTGTATACCTTATATATTCAAATTCCAAAAGGTGATGCTGTTATAGTGCTGCACTCAATATGCCAGCAAATTTGGAAAACTCAGCAGTGGCCACAGGACTGGAAAAGGTCAGTTTTCATTCCAATCCCAAAGAAGGGCAGTGCCAAAGAATGTTCAAACTACCATACAATTGCACTCATTTCACATGCTAGCAAAGTAATGCTCAAAATTCTCCAAGCTAGGCTTCAACAGTGTGCTAACCGAGAACTCCCAGATGTTCACACTGGATTTAGAAAAGGCAGAAGAACCAGAGATCAAATTGCTAATACCTTTTGACTTCCCTGGTGGCTCAGACTGTAAAGCGTCTGCCTACAATGCAGGAGACCTGGGTTCCATCCCTGGGTTGGGAAGATCTCCTGGAGAAGGAAATGGCAACCCACTCCAGTACTCTTGCCTGGAAAATCCCATGGATGGAGGAGCCTGGTAGGCTACAGTCCATGGGGTTGCAAAGAGTTGGACACAACTGAGCGACTTCACTTTCACTTTCTTTCACTTTGGATCACAGAAAAAGCAAGAGAATTTCAGAACATTGACTTCTGTTTCATTGACTACTCTAAAGCCTTTGACTGTATGGATCACAACAAACTGGGGAAAATTCTTAAAGAGCTGGGAATACCAGGCAACCTTACCTGCCTCCTGCAAAACCTGTAGGCAGGTCAAGAAGCAACAGTTAGAACCAGCATGGAACAATGGACTGGTTCAAAATTGGGAAAGGAGTATATCAAGGCTGTATGTTGTCACCCTGTTTATCTAAGTTATATGCAGAGTACATCATGTGAAATTCTGGGCAAGCCAGAGCCAAGATTGCTGGGAGAAATATCAATAACCTCAGATATGCAGATGACACCACACAACCCTTATAGCAGAAAGTGAAGAGGAACCAAAGAGCCTCTTCATGAAGGTAAAAGAGAAGAGTGAAAAAACAGGCTTAAAACTCAATATTCAAAAAACAAAGATCATGGCAGCCAGTTCCATCACTTCATGGCAAATAGATGCGGAAACAATGGAAAGAGTGACAGACTTTATTTTATTGGGCTCCAGAATCACTGCAGATGGTGCCTGAAGCCATGAAAGTAAAAGACACTTGCTCCTTGGCAGAAAAGCTATGACCAACCTAGACAGCATATCAAAAATCAGAGACATCACTTTGCCAACAAAGGTCTGTATAGTCAAAGCTATGGTTTTTCCAGTAGCTATGTATGGATGTGAGAGTTGGACCATAAAGGAGACTGAGTGCTGAATCACTGATGCTTTTGAACTGTGGTGTTGGAGAAGACTCTTGAGAGTCCCTTGGACTGCAAGAGATCCAACCAGTCCATCCTAAAGGAAATCAGTCCTGAATATTCATTGGAAGGACTTATGGCTGAAGCTGAAACTCCAATACTTTGCTCACCTGATGCAAAGAGCTGACTCATTGGAAAAGACCCTGATACTGGGAAAGATTGAAGGCAAGAAGAGAAGGGGATGACAGTGGATGAGATAGTTGTATGGCATTACCGACTCAATGGACATGAACTTGAGCAAGCTCCAGGAGACGGTAAAGGACAGGGTAGCCTGGCATGCTACAGTCCATGGGGTCGCAAAGAGTCAGATACAGCTGAGTGATCAAACAACAATACTTTATATCTCCAAACACACAATATTGAGTGTAAAAATATTTTTTCTACTTTTTATCATTTCCCCAAACTATAACCCCTCACTTCTACCAAAATACTTGAAGCTAGACTACACATATTACAGAAGGACTAAAATAATCATTGTTCTTATACTACTATAACACAAGCTGCTGCTGCTGCTAAGTCACTTCAGTCGTGTCTGACTCTGTGTGAC
Organism: Oryx dammah; assembly: GCF_014754425.2. Lineage (NCBI taxonomy): Eukaryota > Metazoa > Chordata > Mammalia > Artiodactyla > Bovidae > Oryx > Oryx dammah. Next base: position 69,469,125 of record NW_024070202.1, on the reverse strand, counting down.
CCCAGAGACGGCAGCCCACCAGGCTCCCCTGTCCCTGGGGTTCTCCAGGCAAGAACACTGGAGTGGGTTGCCATTTCCTTCTCCAATGCATGAAAGTGAAAAGTGAAAGGGAAGTTGCTCAGTTGTGTCCGACTCTTTGCAACCCCATGGACTGCAGCCTACCAGGCTCCTCCGTCCATGGGATTTTCCAGGCAAAAGTACTGGAGTGGGGTGCCATTGCCTTCTCCGATAACAAGCTAGCAAACGGTATATTAAAAGAACCGCCAGGGCTTCTCTGGTGGCTCCGTGGTAAAGAATCCACCTGACAGTGCAGGAGACATGAGTTTAATTCAGGAAGATCCCACATGCCAAGGAGCAGCTAAGCCCACTGGCCACAACTATTGAGCCTGCGCTCTAGAGCCCAGGAATTACAGCTCCCGAGCCCACATGCCACAACTACGGAAGCCTTCATGCCCAAGAGCCCATGCTCCACAACAAGAGAACAGCATGCAAGGAGAAGCCCATGCACCACAACTAGAGAGCAGCAATGAAGACTCAGCACAGCCAAAAACAGATAAATAAATACAATTGTAAAAAAAAAGTAAAGAATAAAAACACAAGTGCAACAATAGGTTATGTATACAAAGAAATGTGTAAGTTGCAAATTAATCTAAATTCTCAGAATTTAGATTAGATTACCTAGTATGATTTTTATTATCAAAAACCACATGACACTGTAGTTGGAAAACATTTACCCTAAATGGCCAGTTACGGAAAGAAACTTGTTGGACTTCGCTGGTGGTCCAGTGGTTAAAACTGCACTCCCACTGAAGGGGGTGTGGATTCCATCCCTGGTTGGGCAGGAGCCCACAGGCTTCCTGGCCATAGAAAAGAACCTTGCTTTTCCTGGTTTTAAACATTACTTACTTTCTATTGGAACACAGAGAAAAATAACACATCTATTGCTTGGCTTTTATAAGACCTGACTAGTGCCACGCCTAAACTTTACATTAAAAAAAAAAATCTTCCGCAAAAGATGGTGTATAATGTGTAAAAACTGACATATTAAATCTAGATTGTGCACATAGAAGTCTATATATCTAAGCTGGCTGTAGATGCATTATGAGAGTTCATTATTTATAGGCATCATAGAGATAATCAAAGCAATCCTTTGGAATAAATGATTTATATGCTTTATAAATTCAAATTTTCATATACTGATTTTTCTTAAAGAAAAACTATACCAAAAAATGAGAAAACATATCCTACTATTATAAATGATGATCAAAACAGCATAGCCTTTTTTCTTAATCCCAAACTTTTGAAATAGTTGCATACCTAAACAAGTATTTTTTCATACAAACCTATGTTCTTGTAATATCCACAGTTTTTAGTAACCTCTATTACTTAGGAATTTTTAGTTAAGAAAATACCAGGACAATGAATGACTATTTTCTATCTTAAGCTTCATTTTGTCTCTTTCTATATGCATGCCCTAGAGGTTCCAGATTCTATCCACAGAGTGATTATGGTCTAGGACTGAATCAGATTTGTAGCAAATGTTCACTGGGATTCTTCGACTTAACATCGATGGGCGAGCCAATACACGTCTTCTAGCTCACTGAATCCTTTCACCTTACCTTAGGGACTTTCCACGCTACACAGTTAGAAGCTTTCTTTCACAAATAATGAAATGAATGAAAAATGGTTTCAGAATAGAAAAACAGAAACCCAAGTCATTATATATGGTATCTAAAAGCTACCCTGCATCTACTATCTTAGTGCCTAAACAAACATTTTAACATGTATGATAAGGGATGTTCTTCAAGGTCTTAAGTTTCATTATCTCTAATTTTATGTGATTACTGACATGCATCATTTCTATTAACACTTCAATTATATCCAACCATACGATAGCATTAAACTAACAGTGACCTACAAAAGCCGAGAAACCATTATGATTTAAGTTTATCAGAAAAAATAAGAGCATAAAGTTAATAAAATGAAATTTCTAATAAACATAATTTTTATAAGTGTTACCAAATCAAAATGAAACTAACAGCAGTCATGAAATCATTTATGAAATGTATTTCCCTCAAAAAATAAAAAGTGTTTCTAAAGAGAGAGAAGAAAAATTACAAAGTACAATATTTTTAAGCTACAAGCTTTACAAAAATCTGTCACCATTTATGTTACAATTCTGCTCATCAATAAGGTACTTTTTTTCAAAGAACCATTCGAAAATCAATTATATCAACTCTTTTGTACAGAGAAGCAGCACACCTTTCAGGCAACTAGTATTAATGAGTAGACATGACTATAGAATCTCCATTTGTTTCTCTGACAAAGCTGTGGCTACTCTAGTCGCTCATTGAAATTCCATTAATCTAGTGTACCAAGGTCCAATGCGAAAATCAAAACTCCATCTAACCCTTTATCAGTTCACAATAACCTACAAGTGAACTCTGCCTGTTAGCATGCAGCAAGTTATGATTTTGCTATCAATCAGGCAGTTGGCCAATAAAAAAAAGGGGTGGGGGCAGGCTGGAAACAGTGTGTCTGGCAGGGTTTGAAGACTTTGTTTTTGTTTTCTGTTTTCATTTCCTTTCACTTTCTATAGGGCGTCTGGACCTTGTGAGAATATGCATTATTCTCCTTGGCTGTGATTTAATTGCTACCAGCAATCAAGTCGAAGCATCACTGAAGTGTGCTTGAATTTCATTAGAAGATATAACTTATGCTACTTTCCTACAGTACCTAATAAACCATAAAGAAACCAAAACACATATGGCTTGAGGGAATAACTGGAAAATTAGGTAGCCATTTGGGAACTGAGTGAACTTTTGAACCAGAGGAACAGAGAAAAAGAAATATTAAAGGAAAAGACAGACTTAGAATGCACAGAGATGTGCAGGTTTGACCTTTTCAGTACCTTGAAAATTACATTAGCATTATGAAAAATACATATCATGTTTGGAGTTTATAATCCATCAAAGTTGAAATACTTTGCTTAGTGCCTACCATAAGGTAAAAGTCAAAAGGACAAAACAACAATCTGATTTGACAAAAGGCCTTTTGGTGACCCATGCTAATTTAGTTACACTTATTGTTAAATGTATTATCATTTTATAATTAATATATCATTAGACTAAGGTCACACAATGAAGGAAAATTTACTCAGCAAAGGAAAAAGAACACATATAAAATCTAAGTTAGAGGGAGAAAAAACTAATATGATTAGATAATATTTTAGACTGGAAATTAAAAGTTCAAGTAGTAGTTTTAAAATTAACTTATAACATCCTTAGGAGAAAATATAAAATTATCAAAACTAGCACTGTTTATATACCAAAAATGAATAATACTAGAAGTTAAAATTTCAATCTAGGAATTGCTTATAGAAACACTGATGAAAATGAAATATTTAACAAGCTAAAATTTAAATGTTACACATAAATATAATTTATTAAACAATATTCAAATATTGACAATGCTTTAACAGTAAATCTTCTTGTGCTATTAATATATTTCCTGTATATCTGGTTATGAAAACAAACATATGATAAATTATTTACCCATTAAAAAAATAATCATGTAAATGCACTATACAATAGCAATTCACTTTTCCTAACAAAGCACTGGCTCTCACAGATATTTAATTGTTGGATTTCTAAGGTTGTTATTTTTTCAAGAAGGTACAAAATGCTCTCTTGTACATCAAAATATTTATGCTATTTTGAGAAAGCCTGAGCATATATAATCTATGAATATATTTGTATGTGTGTATATATATATTTTTATAAGATAAATATTCTTCATATATGTATACATACAAACAAACTCATTTCTGTATACTTACATTTTACAGACAAGCAAAACAAACCACTGTAATGTGTCTGAAAAATAGTTCAACTCAAACAATAATTCATTGTTTTGCCTGAAAATATTACTTCATAAATGATAAAACATTTTCTAGTAGAAATGCTTTTGAAGATACGTTAGAAAGGGTAATGCTCTGTTTTATATACTAAGTATAACTGAAGAGAAATATGCATTAAAAAAAATAGAACCTATAGGAGAAAGAAATTCTTTTCTTTTAAAAACAGATATTAAATGTTTGCCAAAATGTAAAATTCAACACAAAATGGATATGATTATTGTTGCTACACATTGTACAAAGTTCTGAATATAAAAAAAAGATTGTGTTGTTCTGAATCAGTGGTTAGAATGTTTATCACTTATGCATGTACTTGACTTATCCCTGTTCTGCAATAGACATAATTTTATACCTCATAAAAGCAATTTATGTTTCCAAAGGGAATAATCTGGATAACATAAAATGTGGAGTGCTCTGTTGCAGGAAGCATATTTTCATTCAGCAATTGTATTTAGAGATGGAACTGCACAGTTTGATCATCATATAGTGGCAGAAGGCATTATTCATTTCTATGTCTATGTGAAACTTTGAGTGCCACAAATTAATATGCATGGCTAATTTATCAATATGCATTCTTAATTTGTAACTATATATCACCCTCATAGGTCTCTATAGTTCAGATGCACTCGACTGGCTGGCACAACAAAGTACATGCTACGGTAAAAACAAGTTTCATAACTTTGGAAGTTTTTAAAAATTACTAAGAGATAAAGAATCAATTTCATTACCATTTCAATTAATACAAGATACTATAATATTACTGTATAATATGGGATATTTTTAGATGATAATTAGAAAAATGAAAATGTATATAAAAGAAGCATTCGATGAAAACTTGTCTCGATGAGAGAAGGCAATGTAGGAATAATTAATTTAATATTTTATGAACTCATTTTGTATGAAGTTTTCAGGAAAAAAAGAGATCAAAAATCTTTTTCATTATTTATAAAATAAATAATACAACAAGCCATTAAGCAGCCCAATAAAATTAAGCAAGAATCTGATAATACTAAATTAACCAACAAGTATACTAATAATATTTATATGATGATATGATACAAGTACTCTCCTCAAAATTCAAGTAAAGAAAATTTTCTAGAAGAAGGAACTACATACTTAGGAAAACCACTAGAGAGAGCTCTTCTGTTCCTTAAAAGGTTCTGGTAAAGGTAAGTTAACTGCAGCTTCTGTGTTTATCTGCTTTCTGACAAGATCACCACCTTTACATATTGCATTGTTCTGTGTTAAGAGTGTCAAGAGGTAGAGTCTATGGGAAAATGTAACATACCATCAGAGGGAGCTTCATCATCTTTATCATATCTTTCTGAAGCTAATGAAATAGTGTCTGGAGGCCCAGCAAAAGGGTCATCGTATTCTTCTCCATCTTCTGCATCACCTATAAAAGAATCAGAGATAAAAGAATGGATGCACATTATAACTAAACCACTCTGCTGTACACCTGAAACTGACATAACATTGTAAATCAACTATACCCCAATATAAAATAAAAAGTAAATTTTAAAAAAGACAGAAAAGAATCAGGGAAAAGTCTTTTATAATTTAGCCAGCTTTAAAAAGTGTTACTTTGTCAAAGAGGCAAATTGTACTACTAAATTCAGTCACTTTCATGGAAGAACAAAGAAAACTTTTTGAACTAGGTAAAAACAGATCCTATTTTAATGTATATCTGTTGTAATTTAGATAAAAGTAATAGTTTTTGAAAGTCAGTATACAACTGCTTCTTTCTGTTACAAAAGGGTACAAGTTACAAAATTATTATGGTCTCTACAAAGATGAATATAAAATACTAGAAACAGGTTAAAACATGGTGTGTATCCAAAACAAACAAAACCAAAATAACAGTAACAGCAACCAAAAAAATCATGGCAAGCACAAGAAAAAATAATTCAGTTAATTCCATTTACTTACTCAATAACTGGAAAAACGATGATGAGAAATTAATAAATCAAAGCCATATGAACATTTTACATTTTCAGTAAAAATCACACAATTACATTTGAACAGATTAAAGATACTCAGTTGCATTTTTAAGAGCAGGAATCTTTTATAGAAAAACTGTTTTAAAATCCATATAAACCTTTAAATTCAGACAAGGTGATTTACAAACTAGATACTTTCAATTTTTCATTCAGTGATATGCTTTTTTTTTTTTATATTCTAGCTAGGTTTCTAGATGATTTCCTTAGGCTGATTGGGTGAAGTTATTTAATCTCCACAATAAAATCATGTGGTTTGAGTTTTTCCATATACTCATTTAGAATAATTTTTTAAAAGAGTGATTCAAACATTTACTACTAGCCATACCTAATCACTCATTCTTCATCCATATTCAACAAGAAAGAAAAAAGTATGCTTAATACTATATCAATGATTTGTTAACAATTCAAGCTACTTGTTAGAAATTCAAGAGAAAACCTAAAAACCATAGTGAAAAATCTCCACAGGAACCCTCGAGTGCCTACAGTATCACTTTTTAGATCACAGTTGCTGGGCAGATCCAGATTAAAGCTACTGGGCTCTCCAAAATGATGTCTGTATTCGACATCCTTCTGATGGGTTGCACCCTACTTTCACCATGTTTTCATAGAGAAAATAGCCTCTTTCAAGACAATACTTTCAAAATAATAAAAATCAATATTTGTATCTATTTTCTTAAAATTCTGACATTTTATCAACATTTATCATCCCTGCTGCTGCTGCTAAGTCGCGTCAGTCGTGTCTGACTCTGTGCGACCCCATGGACAGAAGCCCACCAGGCTCCTCTGTCCCTGGGATTCTCTAGGCAAGAACACTGGAGTGGGTTGCCATTTCCTTCTCCAATGCATGAAAGTGAAAAGTGAAAGGGAAGTCGCTCAGTCGTGTCCGACTCTTAGCGACCCCATGGACTGTAGCCTATGAGGCTCCTCCATCCATGGGATTTCCCAGGCAAGAGTACTAAAGATAAGGATATCTCTCACCAAGACAATAAGAGCAGACTATAGAGATGACTACCTTATTGTCTTTAGTGATTACACCATTACGTGCACATACATGGTGATGCTTCTTTCCCAGTTAAAATTCCAAGAAACATGTACAAATACTGCTCTTTCTTCAGATCTTAGTTTATCTTTCTTTCAAGATGATCAGAGTACTTCTCAGAACATTCAGTGATCCTTTATAATATTTCTCTTATGGAATGAAGAGTGGTCTGATTTAAAATATGAGGTAAGATAGAACCTCATAAAATTCTAGTAAAAATATGTTTGAACGTGAAATGATAACTCATGGAATACACAGTTGTAAAGATCACAAAATTCTCAACTGTTCAAGATTGTTAGCATATCCTTCTATTCCTAACAAAGTAGGAATTTTTATGTTATATATTTTCTAAGGTATTTCACATCATAAACTATAAATCTTGCTGTGATAAAAAGTATTAGGACATTTCAACCACATCACCATAACTTAGCAGTTAGTACATTACACTATTAAGAATATATAAATATGACAATAAAGCTAATGATTCATGGAAAGAATCTTTTTAAAAATTCAGATGCTCAGGCTTAAATCTATTAAATTCCATGTGGAAATAAAAAAAATTTTAAGTTTTAAAAAATCAGAATTAGTTTATTATCCTTGGATAATATCCATTGTATATTTTATGTATATATCCATGTATGTACACAAACACATACACAGCAAAAAGATCACTATTAAAGCTATAAATACAATAATATTTAATATAAGGGAAAAATATTCTACACAAATGAGTCACTGACAAGTTAAAGACCTCTGTGGGTTTTATTTTTGTTTTTGTGTGTGTGTTTTTTTTTAAAAAGAAAAGTTTTTGGATTGTAAAGTGACATTATCTTCAATTTCCCCATTCAAAGAACTGCAGTTCATTTCATATGTTGTTTTTTTAATTACTATGACATTTATATTTATCTAAGACAAAAATACATTACTTACTGCTATTGGCCTTATTTCTTCCCTCCCAGCCCCCTTCCCTCCTATTTTAAGCTTCCTTTGAATTTAATTCAGAAAGTAAAGACAATGAATCTCTGTGGTATCTGTACAGGGTTATTCCCTCTTTAACTTGCATGCAGTTGAAAAGATACATCATTTTTCAAAATGGTCTTCATGTTACTGTTCTTCCAGTGATGATTCACCCCTTTTCTCTGACTCTCTAATTTTTTTCAACTCAACAAAGAACAGCTATATTATAAGGGGCCTTAATTGAACACAGGGGTCGCTGTTGAGTAGTACAAAGCATTTTTTCTCCCCAGGGGCTGAGTACTTGCAGCTATACCTACAAAGACTTCAATAAATTAAAAGGAAAATGTTCAACTTGTGTTTGTGTAATAGAAAACTGAACTCCAAAGCAACAGTGAGCATCAGGTAAACATATCCAATGCAATTTACAGACATAATTGAAAGCATTACAGCTAATCAGACATCTAAAAGAAAAGCTTGCTCAAATGAAATGTCTACAGAATCATTAGTTGGCAGCCATTCTATTACAATCACACATAATGTCAGTGGTGCCTTGAGCCTGTGCCAATGACAACAGCATAAATTTTGCATCTCATTTCTATGGTCATAAAATTAATGATCAGTTTAAAAATACTTCTTTGTAAAAGTTATTGCGCAAAGAAAAGACATGAATGTGTCCCTGTTATGTACTCAGAAGGATAATTATAGGGTTGTTGCTCATTAATACTGTTTCTTGTTTCCCTAGAAAAGCATTTGATTTATCCCACAACTTTCAAAAGTTTAATTAACGATACAAAGTTAACAATCTAAAAGACAATGATCCAAAACGTCTCATCCTACAATTTTATTGGTGAGTTAAACAACACAGCAAAATCAGGGCTTAATCGTACCACAGCAACATATTTCTTTGGAAAACATTTTTAAATTTTTAATAGTTGGTTTCAAATTACTATTACCCCTTCTTTTTAATATAGCTCCATGATCAATTAATGTTTTCCTAAATGCCTAGAGATAAAAGCCCATGAGCAGTCATGATCCCTCCCACCACGAAAGGTGATTTAACCAATCTACAGCTTGTTTTAGCAAATATACTCCTGTTTTAGATGTAATCAGGTAAACACTAAACTAAATAACATATTAAAATTCAGATGATAACCATTCCCTTTCATAGAAAATGAAAGACAAACTTGGTGGGGGAAATTACTTGAATGAAAAATATTAATTTCTAATTTTCTACTTAGTTCATGTATCCAAAATAATTTCTCAAGTAATAATACATAGCTAAATAGACATAATTAAGCATTTAACTTGTCACTTCTTAAGGGAATCTGTAGTTTAATTCTTGAAAATTTGGAAGATTTGATTCACCACAAGTAAGATTCACTCCACAACTCTCCTACCACACAAGGGCTAATTTATAGCATGCAAATATGAGGCAGTTTTAAAGGAAGAGTACCATTCCTCAAGCACTACCTTTGAAATACACTTCTACTGCTATAGGCCCCCAAACTCAAATATGCTTAACACATTTGTATAAGGCCAGAGATGGGGTGGAGGAGCTCCAAGTTATTTGTGCAGATTTCACTGGGGAGCTAACTTTCAACAGAACATATACTATGCTAGAAAGGGTAAAAGTAAGGAAATTTAACATGATCCAAAATGACTCTTCTGCTGTTCTCAAGGATTCCATCAGAACCAACTAAAATGGGTCCCTTCTTACCTAACCGCCTTGTTACTCAAAAAAGCAGTTTAGTCTATTAAAAAACAATAATACCAACGAGGTCAAAGAAAGTTGCTTTCTCAGTAAATCTATTCATATTCAACATCAATGGAGTTTTAGGACAAAATCCACTAAATAGTTTTAATTTAAGGAAAAACATTTTAAAGGAGAAAATGAGTTTTTAATTATGACATCTAAAGGGAATTGAAAACAATATATTCACATTTTTTAAAGCTGTAGACCTCAATATTGGAAAAATATTCTCTTGAAAATATTTGTCTCATGTTAACAATGCATGCCCTTCTTTTAGTAATTTATGGTTTCCTTGAAATTTATTTAAAGATTGAATTATAAATCAAGATTTACTAAATCTTCTTGATAATGAAGTTGAATCTGAGAATACACATTAATATAACATTGAACACTATGTGCCATGCATAGCTATCTTCACATTATCTTAATCATTCTGTAAAGAAAATAATAATACCAAAATCATCACTGGAGTAAAACAAGCCTGATATAAGGACAAGATACAACTACAAGTAAAACTTTTTTATTATATACCTAATATGTATTAGAAAATTCTATTTTATACTCAATCAACAACACCGTTTACTCAAGTAGTAACGTATTTCAAGTGACATTTAAGAGTGCTATGACCTTGTCATGTGACAGAAAACAAATTCTAAAACAATCACAATTCTAAAATTAACAATTCTGGGGCATGAAGCCTATGCTTAGGAGTATACTTTATATTACAAGGCTATATTGCAACGAAGAATAAAGAACTATGGTTAGATAGTTATGTCACGTACAATATCTAAAGGTTATAAGAAGAGATGTGAGAGGAAAGCAAGGAAGGATGACAGACATCTGTGTACATTAGAGAAAGTAATGAATCATTTATTCAAGATGGATAAATCAATTAAAGTGAATTACTTCACTTTATTTAAGAATGTTCTTCCAAGTCCTTTTTTCTCCCAATATTATTAAAATGGTACTTAACCATCATGTCAAAAACAGTACGTGAAACAAATAGGAGTATAAAAGTAAAAAAGGAGGAAAACGGCCTCTGGTCACTTCACTGTGACCCCATATTGACCTGAGAGAGAGGAAACAGCCAAAAGGAATTCTGCACAGGTCTCCTTGGATAAAGACAATCCAAACAGCCCAGGAAGAAAATGTAAGGAAAAAGAAGAAAAGCAGCATTATCAAAATAGACTTAGATGAACTAAATTTATAGATCTATTAATAAATTCTTATTTTTTTAAAAAAGATGTATTTTGAACAACTGTTTATTCAACAACTAAGCCTGTACTAACATCCCTTTAATATTTCTAACAAACGACACAAGTAGTCTTTTTAGAACAGCTGGATTATACTTTAAGGGTAGAATGGCATAAAATTACTTAGCTTCTCATATTTCTCCAAGGTATAGATCTAATTTATCCACAGGCTCACTTTTGAGCAGGCACTCTTGGTGATTAGTTAACTCAATACAGCAGTATTGAACTACAAATGACTTATTCAGAGGAAAATGATTATGGGGAATCTCTGAATTCTGTGTTATTTGAACTCGTATTCTAGGCTCATTTTTCAATTTTTATCAAATACTATATAAACCTCCATTCTCTTTAGAGACAAAGAATGTATCTCAGTAATGTAATTTTAATATCCACACACCTGAACAAGTCCTAAACCAGAATACCAAAGGGAAAATTCCTATCCCATTATTGAATCATATGCAATTCTGCAATGACTTTACACTCTCACATTTTCTTAGCTTAAAAATGTTTAATGTACAAATAATGAAGTCACAATGACAGTCCAATAGTCACTAGAACAAAACGTGTTTTAAGAAAAAAGGCAGAATCTGATATGTAATATTCCCCTATAAACGGTGCTTTGTATAAAATTTATAATTAAAATGCATAAATGCATTATTTCTATACTCAACTAAGCAAAATGCAACATGATTAAACCCACAGATTCATTGTAGAGTACAAATAAGTAGGCATTTGTGGAGAGAAGTTTCCTGTTCTTCCCTTTATTTAATAATGTCTAAAAATTTAACATGGAAAAAAAAACTTTTATTTCCTCCAATCACAACAATCTTGATGACAATGTGAAAAGAAACTGTGGCTTCCTTTTAACTGTTTGATTTTAGGTTTGTCTGCTTAAGTACTTGGTTTATTGAAACTGTCATTACTCTCTCACTTATCAGTTAGCAGAGATATGAGTTACTCTGTGGTATCTGCTAACTAACCCCCCGTTAGAAGATGCCACACTGCTCCTCCCAAACCCAGAGCCTAGCTCCACATAGTTAACTGACCTCATGTTTTGACCCTCATACCAGCATCCACAGGCTTCAGGTCATGACCCACGAATTAGCATCATGGAAGTAAGGGCCAAACCAAGTTTCTCTTACAGAACTGAAGACGTCAAATGTAGAGACATCCTACGCCTTTCTAAACTTGATTTTCAGTACACTCAGCAGCTGTCTCTCAAATCTAAAGGAAGACAATCAGCTTACCAGCACTCTCACATATTTCCAAAAAAGGAAACTGAATTACCTTCTTTGAAAATGTCTATTGCATACATTTATTCATCTCAAAAGAAACACAAGAATAATAAAAACTAGCATGTGAAACAGATTTTACTCACGTTCTCAAACAAAAATTGATAAGTTTTCAAAACAATTGTCCTTTAGAAATGTCAGCTATGAGCACTCAGCCACAGGCCCTCCTGCTCCCATCACCGCTATAAAGTAATCTTTACAGGATTAAATGGCTTTGGGTTGGTATCATCCCTCTGCCTCACGAAAGTCTTCCATGTATAACTGAAGGTATATACCTTTCTTAACAAATTTCTGCCACAGTGAACTCTAAGAACCACAAAACCTAAGAATGTTAAACACAGATTTCTGTATCAAAAGACTGTGCAGGGTAGATTCTAGATAAGCTTTTTAATTTTATTCTCAGCAGGGGGAGCTAGCACTCTCATCTTGAAAGTCTAGGTATACAACATGGAAATTTAAATTTTGATTCCAACTATCAAATTTCAGCATGTAGATTTTCCTATTGAAAATCTCTGCAAGGGGAAAAAAATGACAGGTTTCACAAAACTTGAAAATTTACCTTTGTCTTGAGATTCCTGAAGATAACTGTAAAAGAAAGCAATAACATTATATTTTAAAATAAAGGTTAACAAATCAAAACAAGATCTAATCAGTGGCAATGATTCAAATCTATTTTAAAATCTATACTATGAATATATATTTAAAGAAAAAAACTACTTCCTATCCTGAAATGGTAATTCCAAAAGGCTAGTGGATTTATACTAAAGATATTTTTAAAGACTCAAGTTACAGTAGTAAAATTAGAATATATTGTTAATATGTACAACTTAAATTACATTTATTCATTTGTGTATCTGAAGGTATTTTCCATATTCATGTTAAAATTCTCAACCTACCTAAACCTTAGTGAAACCAAATATTTTCTCAAATAATCAAAATGAACAGTTGCATTTTGCAAAAATACTTAGAAAAACAGATAATCAATAGCCTTCACAAAAAAGGGTATTATGATAAGCATGTCTGTTTTTAAAAATTATTATAGTAGAAATATAGTTTGTCCTTTAAAATACTTCAATTAGATTAGAATCGAAAAAATTTAATTCCACAATTATCAGTCTTTCATTAAAATGTTAATTACATTTATTCTAGGTAAGAAAAAAGTAATAAAAGGCAAGTAAGTGACTTACATAGACTTTACATCTTTTATCTTCTTAACAAGGGAGTCTCTCTTTTCCTTTGCTTTCTTGGATAAATTTTCCCCTCTCAGTATGTCTGCTACAAATGTTTCAACATCTAAACCATGAAATATAAGAAAAAGGACACAAATTATAGGAAAGAATCATTGTTTTGTAAAGACAAATAGGATAATGATTGTTTCTACCCATAAGTGTTAATATCTGTACAATTTGTTACAGTTATTTATCAATCCAAAGCATAACAGTTGAAGTATGCTTCAAACACTAAATTGGACAAATCTGTTCTCCACTTAGCTAATAAAATGTGTATGTTCTACTTATGCTTAGCACAGCCAATGCTATTTGAAAGTTTGGCATCATTAAACCAGGAAGAAACATGCAAGTTTTAATAAACTATGGTGCCCCATAAACAAATTCTCTTGTATAAAAGCAAGCACAGACTTTACATGCATATGTTACTATCATTTTATAGTATTTTGTAAGTTCCTGTATGAACAGGTCATTCACAATATTATATCAATAAAAGCTAATGTCTCTGGCAAAGGCTGCTTTTCCCAATGTAATCAATTTTCAGTCATATGTCATGCTTAACCACTTTAAAGGAAAAAAAAAAAATCCCTTATTCTAGCCAAGATTTCCAAATCAAACCCTCCTCTTACGTTCTTACCTGCCTGCCCCACCCACTCTGGCCAGCTATTCTCAAATAAAAGAGATACTCAGTTGCGTGGTCTTGCGTGCTCCTGCATCCTCTCTTGGCATTACCATCTGGAAATACTTTTTTAAATAAAGGGAAAAGTGGCAAAAATAGATTTATCCACTATTTTTTAAAATTTATTTAATTGGAGGCTAATTACTATTTTAAAATATAGTAAACAAGAGAAAAGATTTCTATGGCCTCATGCAACATTTTCACATAGCCTTTTTTTAATTTAATAAACTTCTATGCTGCTTTTAATTCTAATATGCAATGCCATCAAATTCTTACTGGTTTGATTTTATAAAGGCCCCACTCTTATTGTTCATGAAATACTGTACAACTTTATGATCAGAATTTCAAATCTCAATGAGATATTTAATATAGAGGATACCATTAAAATTTTTTCAGTAGGTATGCCTATAAACCACCCATATTTCATATTGAAGAGATGTGTATATGTTCTGTTTTCTTTTTATTTAACTAATTTGTCTCCTAACTCACACTGATAAAAAGATGGTATCAAAACATACAATAATATTATATTTAGTCAATTCAAAGCAGTATAACAAAGTCTTTCAACTGTACTTATAATTAGCAAGTTAAAACCTAGTATTTGAAATAGATGTTACAATTGATTTTAAATTCTTGATTACAAAAGATCTTGATCCAATGAGCAAAGCTGATTAAACTGTTATTCTACACACTTGTAATAAATTATGTAAAAGTGAGTTTTCAATAAATCAATATGACAAGTGAAATAATTAAAATTTAGTCTTGGAATAATTTTTTTTAAATAGCTCTCTGGTTTGAAGTCCATTACTGACATGTTAAAAGTAAGTATCTAAAAAAAAAAAAAGGCAAAATGTCACAACTTCTCTTTCCTTGAGCTGTCCATGTTTCGAAGAGGGGGACACACAGACATAATCCAGTACAAACTAGACCCACACCTTTAAAAGAGTTCAGAACAACCAGACTTATAAAAAAGCACTCTCTTCCCAACTCTAAATTTCGTACCCAGAGGAGTGAGCAACCTCTGGACATTAGCTGAAATGGAAAAAATCACTGGCTCCTCTGAGATGACTCCAATAACTCTACTAAGAAAGTGAAGTAAGAGGAGTAGCACCTCCTACTCCAAGCACACTCAGTACTTGGGAGAATCACTGGCATGATGACTGGTAAATAGTGTGCCTAATTTAACTTTCACTCAGTATTTGTCTTTAATTTCCTCATCCACACGAGTATTTAATTGCCTACTTTACATTTTCATTATACAATCCAAGTTTAAACAAACGGGATCTATTTTCTATCTCCGGAAGCAATAACAGAATAAATTGCAGCCCAAGAGTTATTCCTTTACAAGGTCTTTTCAGTTCTATAAAAACTCAGAAAACAAAAAGCTGTAACGTTCTATATAGTGTTTCCTAACAGTGCCAAATTTTTTTTTTAATTATTGAGGCTATGCTATTTTATGAGGAAATACTTGTTGAAAGAGTGTGAGACTGCAGGAAGAATATGCCTCGTTTGTTTTCTTAGGGGGAGACGATTCAGAGATTGCTCAAGGGGAAAATTCTGTATTTTCAGAGTAGTCAATGTATTTATTCCTAATCTTATGCCAGAAAAACGGTCTACGGCAACAAAAAAAGATTTAATAAACATTGATTTTTTTAAGATTACTTCACAAAGGAGATATGAAAAGCATAAAACCTGCTTTGGTTTTTTTGTCCCCCCCCCTTTTTTGCTACGTTTTTTTTTTTAACCAAGTAACAACTTCAAAGTGGAAGTGATTCCTGCAATAGTCTTCAAGTTTTTGAAATTTTTTTTTAATTTCTGAAAATCCATACAGTGCCCATTTATTTTGAAATCGAACTAAACCAGCCTCTGGCAGACACAGGAGACCCCGTGGACGTGCCCACGGCCTTCGCCGACCACCGACCCGCTCCTACGGCGCAAAGACAGAACGGGTGCTGAGAAGTTACTCCGGCTTCACCAGGAGATGCTTGAGCTCCGCAGTCCGAGCCACTGGGAATGTTAAGCCCCAGGGTTCCCGTCATCAGAGCTGGGAGCAGAGAGCACTGGTTTGGGGCAGCGCTCTCGATAGACAAATGGGACTGGATCTGTGACTTTGTAGCTCAGAGCCAGGGTTGTATTTCAAAAGCCAGCAATAAAAGTCCTAAGTGAATCAAGCACTTCTCTGGCAGGTTGGAAGAGATCTGAAGCTTTTTATTGTGCTCCGAATAGCCTTGCAAACGGTAAACTAGCAACCCTTCTCTTGCCTTCCTTTAGGGGTCGTGTCCCTCTGTTAATATGTAGATTTCCCCGACTCCAGACTGCCTGTAATTCGGGGAACAGCCGTAATTCGATTACAAGAAAAGGTCAGCCTGCGTCTTCGCTGGCCTCTTGGCCTGGTGAGTTCGATAGAATGAATTCCTCATTCTCAGAGGAGGAAATCTTGGCTCACTCGCGTACTCCGCGGGAGAGGAGAAGCTTAAGGACCCACCCGGCCACGTGGAGAAAGCGCAGTTCCGGCGCCCACTAAACACCGGGTCAACCCCTATAGCCGCTCTGCGCCGTCACCTAGACCGCAGGTCAGCGCCGCCTGCATATAACCCCATCTCCATCCGCTTCTGTCCCCAAGTCATCATCAAGGAAAAAGTTACTCAGCGAATACAAATGTGGTGGTGATTTTTGGTCCTGTTATACCTTAACACCGTCAAGACTAAACCTGATCTCCTAGTATAACTGTAAAGATACGGGGGAGAGGGCCGCTGAAAATAATCTGATTTGCGACTGCTCTGTAGATAAATGTTAAGGTCTGAAAACAGAATTAAAAGATGAAATCATGTCTTGGCTCAGCAACCCTCAAAACAGTTTAAGTAAGAAACCTCTCAATAATCATCTCAATCCCTAACAGGCAAATACTTAACACACACCAAATACTTAACATATACCAAATCATAGTACTCCAATTTTCCTTTTTTTTCTTCTTCTTTCTTTTCTTGTACATACGACGCCCTAGAAAAACTGCCACTCATCTCCCCATAGAGCCCCAGAGGCTAGGACAGGTATCTAATACACACACGCTAACAGTTTACTACCAATTTCCATACTGATTACAGAGTGAAAAAGTGAAACCAAACGAGGCTATAACAGTTTTTAAATTCTTGCAAACTATAAACTGTCAACTTCTCCAAGCTGAGTACATAGCATAGGTTCCTACTCTTAAACAAAGCCAGGGTTTGACCACTTGCCTTCACATCCTCCACCAGCAAACAGCCTGGAATGACTTCCAGACTGGTGAGTGTAAACAAGTCACAGAGGTAACACCTGGTGTGTCTTCTGCCTAGTCCCCCCAGTCAACCAATACTTCACCTCCCTGGGCAGGCATGCATGTGTGCAGACACACATACACACACACCCCCTCTGTGATGGCCTGAACTGTATAGAAGAGAGAGGCAAGAATTAGAGTGAATCCACCACCATGTGCCCAGCCCCGTATCAACAAAATGAGTGTGAAACCAATCAAACCATACCCCCATGCCCCAGATGGCTTCACTGCTTAATTCCACAACTTTCTCTACTTTATGAATTGGGCCAAGTTCCACTTAGTATTCACTGAAGTGCTATCACTAAACTTAATGTGCTAAGAATTCCAGCCTAGAATTGAAGTTGGCACCAAAACAAAAAGCAGCTTTTCATCTCTGGTAAAGAAGGGTATGGTCTCACCAAACACACACTGCTGAAAACATAAAATCTGTTAAACTGGGTACATGTAGACCAATTAAGCTCAATGCCCAAAGTTGGGAAATGGCTAATTGAAAAGTTATTGATTTGTCTAATAAGTGTCTTTCTCTTGATTACCCAAGTACTTTTATAGGTCATGGTTGAACTGTGGACTTTTCAAACATGGAAAAAGGGACATGAGCAAGCACAAGAAGTTCTCACAGTATGATAAGTAAAATATACCTGAGTCTTACCATCCATTCATCTGACAAAATTTTCAAAATTGGCTTTGGAGGCTAAATGATTTATTTTGATAGAAAACTGGACTGCTGAAGAATAGAGATGAACATTTTTCGCTTCTAAAAGATGACTCCTGATAAATAGCACTTTAAAATGATCAAAATCTTATTTTCAAAGAAGCCACAGTGCTTCTATATTACACTATATTCACTGTTAGGTAGCATCTATTGTAATGTGTTCACCATGTGATTGAAAAAGAAATGTAAACTCAGTGGAATGAAAAAGATAGACTTGGCTTTAATTGAAAAAGACAAACTAAGTGAATAATGAGTATATAAAAACTAGCCTATGCCACTTTTATCACCTATATATGACACTTAATCTTAAATTTATGAGAGAACTGAACTGTGTTTCAAATCACCAGAGGCTCTTTTTACTCTTGTTTCCACCTTCTTACCAGTAATGCTGGATAAAGTAGAGCTAAACTCATTTAGAAATTTTAAAATTTTTATACTTCTCCTTTTTAGTATATTTAAATTTCTTTTTAAAAGAAAACCAGTGATAATTTGGATTGAGTAACTATAAAATTATGCATACAAGCATACTATCAAGAGCTTTGTTTAGTAATCTGAGATGAAAATACTTTAAAAGGAAAGTCTTGGGGGAAAAAAGCCAATCAAAAATTCCTGCCAAGAAAAAGTATGATATTATATGCTTAACATGGGCAAATAATTCTCCTATCATCACATCTTAAGTCATCTATGGTATCTGACCCATATAAGAAACTTATCAGTTTCTCGTCCCTTGATTTACAAACATACATTCCTACTTCTAGAAGAGAAAATCTTAGAAGTGTCATGGACTGATTTCACTGTAAGATCAAATGTTCTCCTATCAACTTTAAACTCATTAGTTATTACTGTCAAAATGGGGCAGGCTTGTTCTTGCTCTATAGGAAAAACCAGGTGCTAAGGAAGTAGGTGACCACTGGTGACTCAGTAGGTGGCACTCTTCCCTTTACATACTTGGCCAATGCCCCCAAAGGAAGTTACAGGGCATGAGATATACTATAAATGATTTTCAGAAGACAAACAAAACCAAAATGTTCACCAAATTGTAAATGGAACTTGACAGGTAGAAATCAAACCATAGTATTCTTAGCATTCAAAAAGAAAGGGAAAAAAAAAAAAAGTCTACCTCTATCTCAGCTGAATTGTATTACTTATCTAGTGTCCCTAAAGGGATTATCAATTATGTGTGAAGGTTTTTAAAAATGTCCTAGAAATTCCCAATAGAGGAAAATGCAATATTTCTAATCAAGACTGCCAAGTGAACAAACTCTCAGGGTCACTTTGCAGACACCGCTCTCGTTATGGGTTTGATTTTTTTCAGAGTACATACTGACAACCACCATTTTCTTCCTTCAACACTGGTTTCATTTTCTATCTCAATAAAAAGAAACTAGCATTTTCCTATAGTTTCCTTTTTAAATGTGCTGTCCTAATACAAATGAATGAGAATATCAGACTGCAAACCAGGAACAGACCAATATTCAAAGGGAGATTAAACAAGATTGGGGGTGGGGGGGGAGGGTGGTTAATTCCTCTCACTTTCTTGCCTGCCTGGAGGAAAAACTCACATAAATCAAGATTATTCTTGCTGTTCATCCTAGTCAAAATATTTGGACATGGGAGAAGATTATATGGACAAAATTTGGGATTATCCTTTGTTTCTATTTATCCAAGCTAAACTTGTTCTTCCATTGCTGTGGAAAAAAAAATTAAAAGTTGCCTGTATTGCATGTGGCAGTTTGCAACTTGCTTTTAACAAAAATCTGTATGTTTTTTTCTACTCATAGAACAAGAAAATAATTCAACACTTTTTATAAAAAGTATAGGTTTTCAACATTGAATATACTGATTTCATGGAAATATAAATAACTACAAACTATATAGCCACTTTCTAAAGTGCATCATCAAATGTGAGCTAAGAATGATAACCTGTATGGATTTTTGCATTTCTTTTATTTATTTATTTATTTTTAATTTTTACTTTACAATTCTGTATTGGTTTTGGCATAGATTGACATGAATCCACCACAAGGAAAGGAATAGGAAGGAGGAGGAACAAACATTGAAAAGAAAGACTAAAACTACTATAATCAGAAGGAAAAATAAAAGAGAAAGAAAATAATAAATTGATAAGAATACATTTGAGCACCTACCTCTATCAAGCAGTTGAAATGTCAAATATTCAATACATCTGAGTGACATAATAATTTGGATAAAGGGAACATAGAACATAATGGGAGCTATCCAAACATTTTCTTTGATAGGCATATCTTTTGCTTTGATTCTTTCTTTCTGAAGGGATTTTAAATGCTTGAAAAGTTTAGTTCTTTATCTTTCCTGCCTTGGAATTCTAGCATAGTGCCATTCATTCTAAGAGCACTCGACTATTAACTACAACCACCACTGCCAACATGTCCTTAGTTTCAAAGAATGAACCAGGTAAGCCAGCAATATCTTTAAAATTCAAACCAATGCCAACTCTTCTCCTATAGTTTTAATAGTTTTAAATCTAACCATACCCTATTAGTCAAACACTTGAGTAAAACGAAATGTGAATAAAACTGCTGATCTCACTTATTCTTTAAAACTTCTCTACAAAAAAAAAAGATTTTAATTAGTCAGCCATAAAACATTAACTACTTTTCTTCAAATGGCTAGTTTAAAAAGAAAACTGGAAAACATTGGTTCACTTGTTTCATTTCTTTAAAGTATATCTCATTATAGCTATTTATATTTCCTCATAGCCATACCTCTTGAAAATACAGTATAAGCCAAATTTGTCATTGCTAGAAGTTTAATGTTTTAATATTTGTTCTTAATATTTCATGTTTTAATATGTGATTTACTTCAATAATGTGAGATACTGAAAATGTCAAGATTATTTTTGAAATGCTAATTTCAGATATTATGTATTATCTGACTACAGAGCAGAGAAATGGCTAAAGTATATACAAAGTTAGCAATGACAGATAACTTAAGTATTATTTAATTCTGAGCTTTCAATTAAATTACACAAGTAAGGGCTACATGAAATACTTGTAATCCATGGGGATCAGAAAATAGAGTCTCATAACCTATATACCATACTATCTGCAAATTACGCCTGTGGATCCAGATTACAAACGGTCTACTGTGGAGCTGTCAAGCTTTAAAAGCATGTATCTATGCTTTACTTCTTAAACTCAAAAATTCAGACCTAAAATATCCTGAAAATGGTGACTTCTCTTTTTAGAGAACTGTTTATGATAAAATAATTATGGTAAAATAATATTCTAAGCAAGGAATCCCAGCATGGTAACAACAAACATGTTTACTGTAGTAAAATAAAATCAGCACTCACTTGAAACTCTCATAGAATGCAATAAAAGCTGCCTTGACTCAGTCCCTACGGTTCTTTCAGTATATCCCACAATGGTACCCATTAACAAGCATTTCTCAGAGTAAATCACTAGCCCACCACAAAGGCAGTCATCATAACACTGAAATCATGTTCACAAAACATGTCTGCATTCATACACTGTTAGTTTTCTCTAACAGCATATTAACAGATTTAGTCTCACAGTGCTCTAACAGTAACTACATATAATGCCACATTTTAAATATTGCTTTAAGAGTTAAAAAAGCAAATTGTATCATAGGCATCTAAGAGAAACTTTTAACCCACTTTTTCATGATCAGTATTGAAAGATACTTAAACCAAAAATTTTAGATCAAAATTCAATATTCAGAATTCTGATGTACACATGACAAAGTGAATAACGGGAAGAATTCCAGAGCATCAGGATAGGTAAAATTTTTGCTACCCCAGAAAAGGATGTATTTTCTACGTTGTGCAGAAATATGTTTTTATTGGCCCCTAGCGAAAATACACATCTCCCATACTAGATAACGAAGTAGCAGTGGATTTGTAACAGCCTTGAAGAATGCATCTTTAATTCCTAAGTTCCTACAAACGGTCACTTAAGACTGAAAAGGGGAAGATGGGGGTGCAAATACGAAATACTGTACATTCATCGTCACAGGAAGCTGGACTTTAACACATCCTTCCTTTTTTGTTGTAACTTGTTACTCAGGCTGAAGACAAGTGGTCATTTGAGAGTCAGGCCCCCTTTGAAAGTCTCAAATATGGGTGGGCTGAATGTTCAAGAAAATGGGAGTTTTAGAAATGACAAACCCTGTGGTCCCATAACCCCTAACTCCTAACCTCTGTAGCTCAGAAATCTCTTTCTCTTCCATCGGCCAGGGGACTAAAGAACTAGTTCTTTGACTTCTCTCTCCTTCCTCATCTGTTTCTCTCTCTGTGACACACACACACACAGTCTTCAAGATAACCTGATCGCGCGCGCGCACACACGCACACAATTTTCGCGATGCCCTGATCGCGTTAGTTAAGCCCACCGAGAAGGGCTTCCCCACCATCCTCGCACCAAATTTCACCACGCACGCCCACTCCCATTCTCACAGCCCACTTCCCCACTCCCAGTCCCGTTCCCACTGAGCAGGAGGCGTGCCGAGAGCCAGGAGGGAGGCTAGAGACTCCGAATGCTTCTGTCCCCGCCGGCTCGCCGTCCCCGCGCCCCCGCCCCCGCCACGTTACCCGCCCCCTTCCCGCTTTTTACCTGCCAACAGGTTCTTAATTTCCTCGGGGAGGGGGTAGGGAGAGGAGGTGCTGCTGGGGTTGGGCATGTTAGGGAGCTCGGGGCGTGAGGGGAAAGGACCCTGTGCTGAAAGGGGAACCGACCCGCTAGGGTTGCGGCTGCGATCTAGACTCGGACTATCCCGGTAAGGACAGAGGGGCTAAGAGTCCGGACACTGCCAAGCCGAGGCTCGTAACAAGGAAGTCACTGAAGCCCCAGCCACAGCTGCTGGACTCTCGGCCCAGCCCCGCCCGGCAATTCGGGGCGGGGAGGTGGGAGGGGCGGGGGGCGGGGAAGAGTCCGAAGGGCCTGAGGGGCCTTAACTGCGCATGTGTAATCCCTAGTTTTCCTTGCCTCCGCGAAGAGCCTCAGGGCAGGCCACACCCACCGCTACGTGGAGCGGGAGGAGGAGCGGCTGGTGGGAAAGAGCGGACTGGGGCTGCATCACCTGATCCCGCGCCCGAAGCGCTTTGCGGCCATTTTGGTCACTGGTAGCGGCGCAAGTGCTGACCATTTCTGCACGGTCCCAGAAACTAAGGACTGTGCGGTGCGTCCAGGTTTTCCGATTGAGAGACTTTCTGGTTTTAATCAGTCCCGCCAAGGTTTAACACTTTGCGCAGTACCCCAGATGAAATTTTCGACCGCCCTAAAATATTGAGGCCTTCTTTGTCCGATTGCATGATGGCATCAAAGTCCCATCTTCCGCCAGTCTTCCCTGAGAGGCCTGTCCGGAGCTGCTCCGGAGAGCGCGCCGATTGGCTCTTACACTACGTAATTCAGATTTGGAGGGTGACCGATCTCCCGTACTAGGAAGCGCAGAGAGTTCTAGTTACAAACAGAAATAGATTGCACTGTCCACCTATAAGCATCAAAGAGAAAATTGCTATAATTCCATTAAAACGGAATTATAAAATTTTTTCATTGCAACCTGATCGTTTAATCATCAGATACTTACTGAGTATAATCTCAGTAAACTTACTGAGTTTAATCATCAGCTACTTACTGTCTTCTAGCTCTAAATCTTTCTACAGATTTTCTCTAAAACACAAGAAGACACGTTCTGGTGCCTTTATGGTGTGTGTGTCTCTGTGTCTGTGTCTCTGTGTCTGTGTGTGTAGAAGAAAGTATTTTTTTCTTCAGATAGGAAACGGAAGATTTTATTGTGGCTCCAATCGCAATACAAATTGTTTATTCCTCTACCGTCCAACCTTCACTATATCAATGGTCCTTAAACTTTAGTTTGCGTTAGAATCACAGACAGAACCTATTACAATGCAGTCTCAAAAGTCCCGCTCCCAGAAATTCTGATTCTGTTTAGGATAGAACTTGATTGACTGCATTTTAAACAAGCCCCATTGGTGATTCTGCTACTATACACCCTGGGGTTTTATTTTGAGAATCGCTTTACTACCTTTGAGCTCCTATAGGACACAAAATGTGTCATAACTTACCTTTCATCTGCACCTGGAACCCACAACCTGACACAGAGTAATGGCTCTATTAATATTTCACACCAAATAAATCTCACACAGTAATAAAAAATTAAGTAGTCAAATACAAGTCATTTGTGTATAATTCTCTAAGAAATACACCAAACACTAACTGTGAAAAGTGAAAGTTGCTCAGTCCTGTCCGACTCTTTGCAACCGCATATAGTCTAGGCCAGAATACTGGAGTGGGTAGCCTTTCCCTTCTTCAGGGGACCTTCCCAACCCAGGAATTGAACTGGGGTCTCCTGCATTGCAGGTGGATTCTTTACCACCTGAGCTATCTGAACACTAACTGTAAAAGGAAAAATTAAAACATTTTGGAGTTCTCTCAAAACAAAAACCAACACAAAAACTTTAGAATTGTAGTATAACATGCAAAATAACAAAGACACCTCAAAATGGAACCTGCAATTCCTATTCAGAACTGTGATGAATTATAGAAAAACTGTTGAAAATCAGAATTCTTTTTGGTGGAGGTAAAAGTGGATAAAAAGTTATTTTACAACATAAGTCCTCCAACTTCAAAGAATTGAGAATTATTATTCTTCAACTACCAAATTATTTTTCTAAAGAAGGAAAAAACAATTTTATTGACATATATATTAGGATTCTTCCTCCTTATACAGGTATCACACACAAGTCTTTGTCTTGTCACATTATTTTTCATTAAACCAGGCCTCCAAATGTTCTTATCCTTTGTTTCTTTCTGATAGAACTGACCAGATTTTTTTTTTTATTCTTGGGTCTCATTTATTTATTTACACTCCATTCATTGCACAAAGGAATTGAGGTGATTTACTCTTGTTTCAAATAGCTTTCTGGAGTGGATCAAATGGACACTGTCTACACTACTCATTATGACAAGTCATTCTTGTTAGTGAGAGACAGGAAACTATTAAGATTGCCTTAAAATATATAGCATCTAGTAGTCCAAATAAAAAAGGCAATAACAGAAAATGGACTCTTCATATAAAACACATTTTCCCTATTTAGGAAACCATTCTCAGACACAGCTTTGTGATAGATTCACTTGGGCAATGCTTTGTATACTCTATCATTTTACTGTTTATTGTTAAAGTTACTGAAACTGATTATAAGACACGAAGAAAGAGAGAGGCTAGAAGAAATATATTATTTCTCCTTTCCAAATGTTTCCACAACAAAAAATAGGAAGGAAATCAAATTATACTTTACATTTTAAACTAGTCATATTAGGTAAAAAGCAATAATAAATGAAACTTTAAGTCTCAACCTGAGATTCAACAGCTTTTCTACCATTCTGCAGAGGCTAGATTCTGGAAAAATCTCAAGATTTGACTTCTCAAAAGTACATCCTTCAGTTCAAAGATGCGTGTGTGTGTGTATACATACATACTTCCTTATTACTAAAGCTAACCCCCTTCCTTACATCTTTCAAATTTAGCTTAGCTGAATAAGTATGTGTCCACAGGCTTAGTTTTAAAAGAATCTAAATGAACAATGAAGAAAAAACAGTGAGCTATAACAATTTATGTTTCCCTGCTTCTCATCTTTATCTGGCTTTCATAGGCATGTGGAAGAAAAATTATAATTTGTAAGAAAAGAGACAGAGAAAGCTTCTGACACATCAGAACGGGGACGGGGAATGCCCCCCTCGCTAGTCTTATCAAGACCTTACATACTTTTTTCAGACCCACTCCCACAACATACATCTTAAATTCACAAGTTTAGAACAAAAAATAGAAAGCTCTTACCAGACCCACTCCCATAATATACATTTTTAAATGACAGGATTAGTCAGAAGGTTCTTGTTAAGGAGAGACATGTCCTCGAGCAAGATACATTGTTATATTGACTGCTGCTGCTGCTGCTAAGTCGCTTCAGTTGTGTCCAACTCTGTGCGACCCCACAGACGGCAGCCCACCAGGTTCCTCTGTCCCTGGGATTCTCCAGGCAAGAATACTGAAGTGGGTTGCCATTTCCTTCTCCCGTGCATGAAAGTGAAAAGTGAAAGTGAAGTCACTCAGTCATGTCCAACTCTGCATGACCCCATGGACTGCAGCCCACCAGGATCCTCCATCCATGGGATTTTCCAGGCAAGAGTACTGGAGTGGGGTGCCATTGCCTTCTCCACTGCAGCTGCTAAGTTGCCTCAATTGTGTCTGACTCTGTGCGACCCCATAGACAGCAGCCCACTAGGCTCCTCCATCCCTGGGATTCTCCAGGCAAGAATACGGGAGTGGGTTGCTATTTCCTTCTCCAATGCATGCATGCATGCTAAGTCGCTTCAGTTGTGTCCGACTGTGCGACCCTATGGACAGAAGCCCACCATGCTCCTCCATCCACAGGATTCTCTAGGCAAGAATACTGAAGTGGGTTGCCATTTCCTTCTCCAAAGTTATACTGACTAAGACAAAGCAATGTAGAAAAGAATGTTTGTCCTTTTCTCCCTTTCTCCCTCTCAGGGGCTCCGGACCCCTTTCTCCTCCTCAGGAACCCTGTACTTTTTATCAGCCTCCCTAGGAATTGACTCTTTCAGCACTGTATTAGTTATCTGTTGCTACATAACAAAACCTAGCTTAAAACAAACATTTAGTATCTCACAGTTTCTGATGGTCAGGAAACCATGATCAGTAAAGCTGGATGGCTCTAGTGACAGTCAAGCTGGTGCAGTCATTTAAGGACTTGTCAATAGCCAGATTAGCTTTGAAGAAGGTTCACCCACAGTACTGTTGGTTGGAGCCCTTCATTCCTCTTTGATGTTGACAAGAGGCATAAGTTCATCACTACATGGACCTTACCGGGCTGGTTGAGTGTCTTCTTGACCTGGTAAGTGGCTTCCCCCAGAGCAAGTGGTCCAAAAGGTAGCACAACCAAGACAGAATCTGCAATGTGTTTATAAATTAATATCAGAAGAAGCATAATTGACTACTGCCACATCCTATTGGTCACAGAGACCATGCCTGGTATGGAAGAAAAGGCTGTGAACACCAGAAGGCAAGAATCACTGAAGCCATATTGGAAGCTGGCTACCATAATCGGCCCTTTGGCTCCAAATGATTCACATCTATCCCAGTGTAAAATACACCCATCCCTTCCCAAAGCCCTGTGCAGACTCTTACCATTATTGCATCAGCTCAAAGTCCAGAATCTCATCTAAATCAAGTTCACGTGTGGATGATGCTTCTAAAATAAAGCTCCTTGAGCATAGTTTTCTTGATCTAAAGACCTATCAAGTAAAATGACAAGTTATCTGCTTCCCACATAACATACAACAATGGGATAGGCGTAGGATAACCACTATAGATATACCAAGAGAATGTTTCATGCAAAGATGGGCTCAATAAAGGACAGAAATGGTATGGACCT